>NC_080729.1:17388933-17526433 GCF_019097595.1 Hemibagrus wyckioides | reverse complement strand
GTGGTAGGTGACCCTGTCTCCGGTTCACCACTGTTCCTTTCTTGGACCACTTTTGATAGATACTGACCACTGCAGACCAGGAACACCCCACAAGAGCTGCAGTTTTAGAAATGCTCTGATCCAGTCACCTAGCCATCACAATTTGTCTCTTCGTCAAACTCGCTCAAATCACTGATGTGACCCTGATGCTGATCATTTCCTGTTATCCTGAAGTGGTTTATTGCTCATACACCGCAGCGATGTCGAAGCAATACACCGGAATTGTCATAGACACAGTACTTTTTATTCGTTTATGGTTATTTGAAGGAACAGAAAAAGTTAAGACTCATCTCTGATTTGGATCCTCGGTGATGGAATGAACTTCTCCTGGACGTCTGAATAGTTGACTGTCTGTCTTCACTGATGTCTACCTCTTCCTGAGGTACTTTAACTAGCATTTAGACCTCCTGAAAAAATTCATGTCTTGATGTTTTCTTGCTGTATTACCTTCCCAATAGAGTATTTATACTGGTGGAATTCTTAATCCCTGACCTTGTGAACCAGTATCGATGTATTCATTGATAAAGTCTTTGATCAAAAGCATTTCTGTGTATCATTTTGGATGAAGGCATCTTCCAAATGTCGTGAATGTGAACACCGTGGAACGTCCGTGAGACAGATTACGTTTTCTCACCTATAAACAATATACTCGTTTCCTCACAAGCATCCATCATACACTTAACCAAACAAACAATTACAGAGAAATCACAAATCCTCCATCCTGAAGACTTTCCTTGTCAGGGTGAGATTTATATTTTTGGAAGAAACAGAGGAAATTTGTCAACGTTTTGATAAATGAAAAGCAGCTTTTCGAAACGGTCTTACTCGGAAACTTGTCAACATCCTTAAACCTGCTAGAACTAGAACCATTCTTTCTTCCTGTCAATCATTTCATCTTATTTCTATTCATCCGTAACCTTATACGGATCTGTCTGTAAGTTGGCATTGCTCTGAACGATGTAGTAGCCTCTGTGCATTTCCGGAGATGCGAATAAAAGAAATAAGAAAATAATAAATGAAAACTTTCTTTTTTCCAGGTGATTTTCGACTGAGGAGTCACTGAAGCTGTGCGGAGGCTGCATTAATCGCTCCAGACACCAGCAGACAGAATGAAGCGACCTGGGGCTATCTTCCTCCCCCTGTTCCTCCTCCTCTGTATCTCTCTGGTAAGAACACACTCACACACATACACTCTGGAGACTGAGTTTCGGTATGTGTGTGAGTCAGGGATTAGTGAGTGTGTGTGGGTTTACATGTCTGTGTGGATTCACATGTGGATACATGGTGTGAGTGACCATACCATCGCTAGCACTCTGGGACCGAGGCGTCTCCTCACACGCAGCAGATGGCCGCGCTCACTGGAACTTCATCTGCGGAGATCCTGTAGCGACACATCCAGAGTGACAGTAGCAACGTTAGAGCCTCGACTTCCTCCTGAGAAAAAACCCTGTGCATGCTACTCCGTCTCAGTCTCCCAGAGCAGCTTGTTTGATATTATGTAAGGAATAGTGTGCTTGGAATCAAAGACAGAGCCGGTGAAAGGAAGAGCTGCTGTTGCCTTTATGAAGTTGTTTAAGAATAACAGCACATCAGACATGAAGAGTTACCCCACGGCATTCCGAATTTTCCTTGTTGACTTTCTATCCGGTTATAGTCACGTTCATAAATGTAGGGAGAGTCGTCTTCTTACCTACTCTCAGTCTCAGACGCCACACCCACTAACCTTTGGCTGAACGTCTGATGCGTACGCAAATGAGGATGAGGTTCCCTTCTGAGCCTGGTTCCTCTAAAGGTTTCTTCCTCATATCATCTCAGGAAGTTTTTCCTCTCCGCCGTCGCCTTATTCTATCTTTTTCTACAGCTTCTCTAAAGCTGCTTTGACACAATGGTCATTGTTAAAAGCGCTATAGAAATAAATTGAATTGAGCTGAAGAATATGGCACACAAAATAGGAGTCTCAATTCGTTGTCTGATTGGTTGGATTCTACAGGATTTCCAGGAGTCGTGTGTGTGTGTGTGTGTTGCTTTTTGTTTTACGTTCTGTCATGTTACATTCTTCCCTTATGGAAGGAGAAGGACATTTTGTTTACAGTGAGGATCAGCTTAAAGCTGTGTAAAGTTTTTTTAATGAACGACCTACAGTTGCATGCTGGTCTGTTTTTGTAGGGACTTTTTCTTCTGCACGCTTCTAAAAAGGTGCTAAACAAAGCGAACCGTGATTGGTTGCTTCACCAATCAGTCAGTCACTCACTTAGTCAGATGCCCATTGAGGCGGTTCTTGGCCAGTAAAAGCTGATATGGAGTCCAGACCTTCTGCCATCAGTTTAAAAGATCTGGCTACATGAGACCAGCAGAACCTCTCTGTCCAGATAATGTCGCAAGAAAGAAGTCCCGTCTTTACCTTCCACTTCAGTGCTGACACTAAAGACTCCTTCCATCACAGCTTTATTTTTACACTCTACTTCCCTTATGGAAGGAGGAAGCCATCTTGTTTACAACTACGACAATGGAGATCAGCTTAATGCTGAATTTTCCAAACGATCTACGGTTACACGCTGCTCTGTTTTTGTGGGCTCCAAACACTAAACTAAATGAACTGTGATTGGTTGCTTTACCAATCAGTCACTCAAATGTCCAGGCAGTTCTTGGCCAATATAAGCTGATATGGAGTCCAGACCTTCTGCCATCAGTTTAAAGATTTGGCTACATGAGGCTAACGCTCACTAGCAGAACCTCTCTGTCCTGACAATGTCACAAGTCACATCTTTACCTTCAATTCCTTATATTACAGCATTTTTTTACGCTCTACTCCCCTTATGGAAGGAGGAAGCCATCTTGTTTATAACTGGCCAATAAAAGCTTCTATGGGGTCCAGACCTTCTGCCATCAGTCTGAAGATCTGGCTTACATGAGACACAAGAAAGAAGTCTTCACTGCTGACGCTAGAGACTCCTTCCATTCTAGCTTTTTTTTTTTTTTTTTAATTAAATGACCAAACTGTCGATCACTTTTTATCACATACTACATTCAATTATCAAAAATCTTTCTTTTGTCCTTCACACTCCATCACCTTCACAACACTAGATATCTGTAGCACATTTTCCTAATGCTAACGCTAACATGTTAGCAAACAGAATTCCAAACAGAATGATGGCAAATTTCCTGCCCTTCTGCAGAAACCGTATTGAAATGATAAGAAAATCAAAGAATCTAAATCCATCTCTATAAATAATGATTGATTGTTGTGTTGTTTGTCTCCAGATTCATTAGTGATTTTCACACACACACACACACACACACACACACACACACACACTGGGACGATATTAGGATTTATAAACATTATTAGTATTATGATGATGATGAATGTTGTAGTATTATGATGATGATTATGAATGTTGTATATTTATGAACGGTATAAATTGTGTCATTTCGAGGCAAACAAAATATAGGGGTTATTTAGGCACTTGCTACTAATTTGCACTTGTCTGGCACTGCTGTTAATAACACACACCGCAGCGTGTGAAGTGTGTGTTCTCGCCTTGTCACTGTGCTTGTGGAGTTTCGTGCTTGAAAAAGAACAGGCCACGTGAGCTAGCGTAGCGGATTCACAGTTGAACCGCACGCCGTTCGTGCTTATACTAAACATGCAAAGACTCTTTGAAAGTTTCTGTTTTTTAATTCATTCATTCATTTATTTTATTTTATTTTTTTATTTAATTTAATTTAATTTTTCTTATCTTATATTATTTCATTTTATTTGATTTCATTTTATTTTATTTTATCTTTTTTATTTCATTTTATTTTATTTTACTTGAGCCTTTCTGTCCTCCTCTGATCTCACAGTATGTGTCTTTGTAAAGATGCTTCAACAAGCATGTGGGTAGTAGGAAGTTCCTATTGGTGGTAAAAGCTAGCAAGAAGTGCTAACATTGCTTACCGCTGCTTTAATGTAGTGTAGCGTGTTATACTGTTTGATTTTTGGCAGGAGGTTTGTGTACACTGTAACGCGTGTATGTTTAATTAGCTGCCAGAAGCTTGGATCCAGAATGACTTGTGAGTGATTTGTTAATCTAATCAGAGTTTAGGATTAAGGATTAATCTCCTGCTCCAGGATTGGATTTGAACACAGAGCTACGCCACGTGTGTAAGCCAGAGTTCCTAGAAAACGTTTGTCACAAAGCAGAGAGGTTTGCTGAAAGATCCGAGTGTGTGTGTGTGTGTGTGTGTGTGTGTGTCAGAGGAAGTGATGAAGTGCTAATGTGATGTTAAGATGAGTTTGGGGAGTTTGAGCGAGGAAGGGAATGATGTTAGACTGGTGGAGTGGAGGAGAGATGGAGCGCTAACAGAGCAGTGCGCGCAAGTTTGTTGTTGTGTGTAATGTAGCGTGTTGAGTCTCGAATGCACAAATGCATGAGCATATTGTGTGTGTGTGTGTCTGTCTATCTATCTGTCTGTCTGTAGGTCTGTGTGTGTGACAGACAGACAGACCCACAGACAGACACACACACCACACACACCACACACACACAAACACACAGGGACCCACAGACACATGAACAAATGAACACACACCCCCATAGACACAGACAGACAGACACACACACAGACAGGCACAGACACAGGGACCCTCACATAGACAGCCAGATACACACACACACACAGACCCATAGACACACAGAGACAGACAGACAGATACACACACACACACACACACAGCGACCCTCAGATAGACAGCCAGATACACACACACACACAAACACAAACACACACAAACCCATAGACACAGACAGGAAGACAGACACACACACCCACAGACTCATAGACACAGGCAGGCAGACACACACACACACACAGACAGATAGACAGCCACACACACAGGGACCTACACACACACACACACACACTTTAAGATTGCTGCAGTTTTATAAAACACAAACCAGAAAGCTGCAGATTTGAGTGGACCAGTTAAATGTCACACTTTGTCATGATTTATTTGCTTCCTCGACGCTGCCGTTCCAGTCAACAGGTTTGCGTTTATCACACGAGGAATGTTGTGTGCAGAATGTTCTGTCAAATCACTCGAAAAAGCCTTCAGCACATTTGCTGCTGGGAAACGTGTTGTTCTCTTCACAGCCTCACAGCTCCAGCGTCCTCGTGTCAGTTCCCACTTTTAACATAACCAGTCCTCCAACTGGCCTGGAACTCAGGGAACTCAGAGAAAACTCGGAGAAATCCACATGAACATGAGGAGAATCCGGGAAACACCTGAGCTCAGGAATGAACCTGGGATTCTGGAGCTGTGAGGTGGCGAGGCTGAACAAATCCATTTCCCTCATCAACAAACAAACAAACAAACAAACAAACTTCCACATCATTTTATTTAATATTATTTTTAACTCGTTCAGAAAGCTCACTTCTTCCCTTTAAGCTCAAACATTTTTTTTCCCCCCATTTTTCTTTTTAAGTTTTATTCTGTATCTATGAGACAGATGCTATGAAAAAAAGACATAATAAAAGTCTTAAAATAATCAATAAAATAAAACAAAAATTCCTGCACCAATTTTTAATATTTAAATTTATTTTAAAATAATTTTAGAACTATTTAGAAGAAGGCAAACACTGAGAATATCTCCAGTGATGTGTCATCACCCCTGGCTTGGGATTAATATAATTAGGGATTAATATTAATTTAAATTTGAATATAATTTGGTTAATTTAAATAGATTTTTTTTATATGTATTTTTTTATTTGATTTTTAGATTTGTTTTATTTATTTATATACAAATAAAACTGATAAAAAAATTCCTGCTCAAATTTTTAAATATTCAAATTTATTTTTAAACAATTTAACAAGTAGAACAAAACCCACAGAATATCATCATTGATGTCTCATCGCTTTTGGTTTATGATATCATAATATATCATTAGGGATTAATATATATTTAAATTTAAAATCATTGTAATTCTGATTTTTTATTCCTGCATAGCTACATTGTGACTGTTAACATGTTATTTTAATTCTTTTAGAATTAAGATTCAGAAATCGCTCACTTCTTCTCTTTGAGCTCAGAAATCAATCCGAAGATTTTTTTTAGTTTTGTCCTGTATCTATGAGGCAGATGCTATGACAAAACGATATAATAAAAGTCTTTTTCAAAAATTCCTGCTCCAATTTTTAACTATTCAAATTTATTTGTAAATAATTTTAGAACTATTTAGAATAAGGTAATCACTGAGAATATCATCACTGATGTGTCATCACCTCTGGCTTTTGATTAATATCATTAGGGATTAATATTAATTAAATTTTTAATTTTTTTTAATTTAATTAATTTTAATGGATTTTTTTTGTATTTTTATTTGATTTTTAGATTTATTTTATTTATTTATGTACAAATAAAACTGAATTGAAATAAATGAAATAAATGTTATTTCAGGATGTAACCATGATGTAGATGGTCCACTGGAATACGAGGCTGTGTGATGGATCGTGTTCATGCCAGAAGACTGTAGGCTTTTTTCCTGCCCTTGAAAACGCCACTTAGCAGAGTGTCTGCAGGCACCATGACATGATACACTGCCAACATTTACTGTGTGTGTGCGTGTTCAAATTCTCGCTCACACGCTCTTGTTCATTGCTCTGTGTAGCCCATACACTCCATGATCTCCAACTGTGTCATCAAGCGAGAGGAGGAACGATGCATGGAGAGGATCGCGCTTCACGACCCATCGCAGGACCAGGAGTTCGGTGAGTTCTGCGAAACTCCACCCAGTTTTTTTAACCCATGATACATACAATCCGGATCGTCTCGAGCGGCATGCAAAGTCGTCTATTTATCAGCTGTAAACAGGAAGTGTGACGCTTGGCAGCGAACAGTGTAACAGTGACAGGAAAGAGAAAGCCAGCTGGACCACTCGCACTTCCAGAGCAAGAGAAGGACGAACTGAGAGAAAAGAGAGAACTCTGAGTCATCCTGTAGCGTCGACACCCTCAAGGCCGCTCCGGATGAATGGGATCGTTTAGAGCAGAAAATAATAGATTTTAAGAGGTACAGAGACTCGATCTCCCAGCATTTAGTCAGCGGGCGCTTTCTAAAGGGCACGGTCGCACGGCTGGATGAAGATGCTTTCATCTGGAAGGATACAGAAAGGTTTCGAAAAAATTTCAGTGAAAATGTTTCGTAGAATCGCTACGTAAAATATAGGAAACATCAACTGTCCGTTCTACGTAATATCCAATCACATACCCAGAACTGAGGGCACTAAATACTTACTATAGTAGCATTATAGACTAGACTATTTGTTTTTTAGATGTAATATTTATTGATATTATTAATAAATGTGGCAAATCTGGTATTCGATTAAATCGATTTGTTGCAGATTTTGTTAATTCGTGTAACATTATAAGCGTCATCACAAAGTACTTTGTTACTACACCGATCAGGCACAACATTATGACCACTGAGAGGTGCCGTGAATAAGACTGATGATCTCCTCATCATGGCACCTGTTAGTGGGTGGGATATATTAAGCAGCAAGCGAACATTTTGTCCTCAAAGTTGATGTGTTAGAAGCAGGAACAATGGGTGTAAGCGAGTTTGACGAAGGGCCAAATTGAGATGGCGGATAGACGACTGGAGAGAGAGAGAGAGACAGACAGACAGAGTGAAAGAAAGCAAGAGACAGACCGAAAGACAGGGTAAAAGAGAGACAATGAGAAAGAGACATTTATAATTTCCCTTATATATATATATATATATATTTATCTTATGTATGCACATTGCACATACCGTATTATTTATTGTCTCATTACATTTATATTTATATCTACATACATATATATACTATATATTATAGATGTTTATACATATATTATTTATATATATTTTTATAAATATTATATTACATTATCATATTATTATATTATATATATATTATCATATTATATATAATATATTGTAATATATTATTATTATTATTTATTATTTATGTTTATATTATATACATACTTTTATTTTTATTTTTTATACTATGATCCTATTTTTATATATATATATATATATATATATATATATATATATATATATATATATATATATATATATATATTTTATTACCTATATCCCTATACTTTTCTTGTCCACACACTTTAAATTCGTTCTTCAAATGTTGTAAAAAGCATTTCACTGCATGTCGTACTGTGTATGATTTCATATGTGACAAATAAAATTTAAATTTGAAGAGAGAGAGAGAGAGAGAGAGATCCAGCTGTTATAGCGCTCTTTCATTAAAGCTGAACAGAGCTCCGTAACGCTTCATTATGAAGCCCAGGACAGCAGTGATAATGAACCACAGCCGGAGCTCACGCGAGCGCTGTACACACGCTACACCAGCTCCTGCTGTCCGCGCGGTGTGACGTGAGTCAGCGCTAGCGTCTTATTCTGAGCAACAAAAAAAGGAGTGATGATTTCCTGAAAATCTGTGATGTGTCATCTGAGGAGCATTCGTTCGTTTATTCATTCATTCATTCATTCATTTTTTTTTTTTTGGTTATTTGTTCATTCCTTTGTTTGTTTGTTTGTTCATTTATTTCTTTGTTCGTTCATTTGTTCATTTATTCTTTTGTTTGTTCGTTTTTTTATTCAATTGTTCATTCATTCATTCATTCATTCACTGCTTTATGACACACATTCCGGAGTGCAGCATGTCAGCGTGATCTCATTAGTGTTTTAGAGTAACAGAGAAGTCCGTCATTCCATTTGTTTATTAATTTGTTCATGAATTTATTTGTTCACTCATTTTTTTATTCATTAATTTGTTAGTTCGTTCATTCATTCATTCATTTTGTTCCTTCATTCGTTCATTAATGTGTTCATTCATTCATTCACTGCTTTATGACACACGATCCATTTAGTGTTTTAGAGGAACAGAAAAGTCTGTCCATCCGTTTGTTCATTAATTCGTTCGGTAATTCGTTTGTATATTTATCTATTCATTAATTCGTTTGTTTGTTCATTCATTCATTTAATCATTCGCTCACTTGTTCAATCATTCATTCATTTGTTCATTTATTCATTCATTTGTTCGTTCATTCGTCAATTCTTTCATTTGTTTGTTTATGTGTTTGTTCGTTTGTTTCATTCATTCATTCATTCATTCATTCATTCACTGCTTTATGACACATTCTGTAATTTGTTTGTATATTAATTTACTCATTCATTAATTTGTTTGTTCATTCATTCATTAATTCGTCCGTTTGTTCAGTTGTACAGTCATTCATTAATTTGTTTATTTGTTTGTTCATTTGTTTCATTCATTCACTGCTTTATGACACACATTCCGGAGTGCAGCATGTCAGCGTGATCTCATTAGTGTTTTAGAGTAACAGAAAAGTCCGTCATTCCATTCGTTTATTAATTTGTTCATGAATTTATTTGTTCACTCATTTTTTTATTCATTAATTTGTTAGTTCGTTCGTTCATTAATGTGTTCATTCATTCATTCACTGCTTTACGACAAATGTTCCTTTTAGAGGAACAGAAAAGTCTGTCCATCCGTTTGTTCATTAATTCGTTCGGTAATTCGTTTGTATATTTATCTATTCATTACTTTGTTTGTTTGTTCATTCGTTCATTTAATCATTCGCTCAATTGTTCAATCATTCATTCATTCATTTGTTCGTTCATTTGTCAGTTCTTTCATTTGTTTGTTTATGTGTTTGTTCATTTGTTTCATTCATTCATTCATTCATTCACTGCTTTATGACACATTCCGGAGTGCAGCATGTCGACGTGATCTCATTAGTGTAATGTAGCAGAGTGAATGGGGTGAGTGCACATACAGAACGCCTCTGAGTTTGTTTTGCTGTGTGTGTGTGTGTGTGTGTGTGTGTGTGCATGCAAAATTAAACACTGTTTCATAGAGGTTCCAGAAACACAGATGTTTTCACCTTCGACTCACTCGCGATGCTCTAAAGAACAGAGACTTCACACTGATTCGATTTCATCTTTCCTTCGCTCCGTGATGGTGGACACTGGCGATGCCCAATGCCAGTCCACCTTTCCTGTTCTAGTTGAGGTTCAGACTGCTCTTATTTGCCCTTTGAGATGTAATTAGCTTTGTGTTCAGGCTGCCAGACAGAGCAAAAACAGATTAGAGAGCAGGACAGGAGCAGAGTCTTTCCACACAGCAGACCAAACCTCTACATCTCTACATTTACTGCTCCATTTTTAACCATCTTCTCATCATGCATGAAGGAGGAGGAAGTGGACGAACCAGCTGGAGTGTGTGTGTGTGTGTGTCCTAGACTCATTTTACCATCATGTTATCATCAGGCACAGGTCCAGAGCCGCAATGATCATCTCATTTGTATACTGTTGATTTAAAAATTGCAGAACTATATTCAATTATTTGAGCCATGAACCTCTGCCCCTATTCGTGGACTCGTGTTAAGCCGCACATCTGGACTCGATCACCTTGATTGCAGAAATAACAACCAGAGAGCTGTGTGCAATCAATCTGGAACATTCCCAGTTAACATTTCCAGGCTCTCCTGTGGAAAAACCAGCAGGGGAAAACAACTCGCTGACTGGCTTTTGGTAAATCTAATCGTTTTTCTAATCGAGATGGATTAAAAGGCTTCAGGTTTTGGGAAATGTAAAAACAACCTCCTGTTTAGTCTCAAACTTGAGTGCACCATCTGACTGGGTTTATATGATGATGATGATGATGGTGATGATGGTGATGATGATGATGTTGATGATCACATTGGGTATTAGAGCAAATCCTTTAAATCAGAGATTATCTGCTCCGATGATTTGGCACCTCGCTGTCGCTCTGATGCAGTTATTCTGTAAGAGAGAGAGAGAGAGAGAGACAGGGAGAGAGAGGGAGAGCAAGAGATAGAGTGAGAGAGAGAGAGAGAGAGAGGGAGGGGGAGAGAGAGAGGGGGGGGGGTAGAGGGAGAAAGAGAGAGAGCATGAGAGAGAGGGGGGGAGATCCAGGATGAAGAGATTTTATGAGAAAGCACTCCCTAACACCCAGAATTGCTCCAAACCCTTGACATCTTAGAGCAGAGGTTAGGGCTAGATTAGTTTATATGAGCAAATACGGATGCCTTCAGCACTACACTGAGACGCTGAAAGAAACCGGAGGAGTGGAATTTCATTCCTCTCAAGGAAAAATGATAATGTGAATGGATTGGGGTTTTTTTTCCACACACTGAATATAAGGAGGCGACATAAAGGATTGGCCCAAGTGTCGTTGACCTGTTAGACAATTCTGGCTGTCTGGACTTACATTTACATTTACATTGCTGGAATTTGGCAGATGGTCTTATCCAGAGTGACGTACAAAAGTGCTTTAAGTCTCTGTCAATGAAGACATTAACACTGGTTCAATAGGTTACAGACTTAGGATACCATCAGCCTAAAAACTGAGTTGTTGTTTTATTAATGAACATATAACAATACATAAAAACAGGGAAAAATAAGAGCTTCAGGAAAAGGTAAGTCTTCAGACAGCTGTAGGGGGGGAAGTTCATTCCACCACCTCGGTGCCAGAACAGAGGGGAGTCTTGATGTATACCTACCTTTTACCCTGAGAGATGGTGGGACCAGTCGAGCAGTAATAGTGGACCTGAGGGAGCGAGGTACAGTGTTAGGTGTAATAAGAGCTTTGAGGTAAGATGGTGCTGGTCCATTCTTGGCTTTGTAGGAAAGCGTCAGTGTTTTGTATCTGATGTGTGCAGCTACCGGAAACCAGTGGAGGGAACGTAGCAGTGGGGTGATATGGGAGAACTTAGGCAGGTTGAAAACAAGTCACGCAGCTGCATTTTGGATCATTTGCAGTGGACGAGTTGCATTCAGAGGTAGACCTGCCAGTAAAGAGTTGCAGTAGTCCAATCTCGAAATGACCAGAGACTGAACAAGCACTTGAGTCGCATGTGTGGATAGAAATGGTCGAATCCTTACGATGTTGTACAGAAGAAACCGACATGAGCGTGTCACATTAGTCCATGGTTACCTCAAGGTTGCGAGCAGTGGCTAAAGAGGAGATCATCGAGTTGATAATGCAAGATCCTGGGCTGGGGATGAATCACCTGGGATGACCAGCAGTTCAGTTTTGCTGGGATTGAGTTTCAGCTGATGATCTGTCATCCAAGATGAAATGTCTGCCAGACATGCTAAGACTCGACCAGAAGCTGTGGTAGCTGAGGGCGAGAAGTGGTATATACATAGCAGTGGTATGAAAACCCATGTGAGGATATAACTTTGCCAAGAGAGTGAGTGTAGAGGGAGAAAAGGAGAGGACCAAGTACTGAGCCATGTGGGAAACCAGTAGAGAGTCTGCGTGGAGCAGATGTCAATCCCTTCCATGTTACCTGATATGAGCGACCAACCAGGTAGGATGCAAACCATTCCCATGCTGTTCCACAAACTCCAAGACTCCTGAGGGTGGACAAGAGAGTCTTGTGGTTAACTGTGTCAAATGCTGCAGATATGTCGAGGAGGATGAGGACCGATGACAACTTGGCTGATCTAGCAGCATGGCCCAAAAGGGCAGTCTCTGTGGAATGTGCTGCTTTGAAGCCAGACTGGTTGGTATCTTGGAGGTTATTCTGCAGGAGATAGTCAGACAGCTGATTATAAACAATGCGTTTGAGAATTTTTGAAAGAAAGGAGAGAAGTAATACCGGTCTTGTAGACTTTAATGTCTTTCTGAAAGTGAGATGGTAGAACCAAATGTCCATGGGGTGGAGCAGGACCTAATCCAACTCCTCCTATATCTCTAACCTTAATCCCTAACCCTTAACAGACACATTTATCCAGTTGTGTCTACTTTTGGTCAGATCACCCCTGGATTTTTCTAGATATTTCTGCAGCAACTGGTACCTACTTCATTAATTAGTTGATTGAGTTAATTTATGGGTTTTAGCTTCATTAAAAGGTGTTAAGTGCTACAGAGAACCTTTAAATAAGCCATAAGCTGCAATAACCAGAAGCTCCTAAAGGCTTTACCAGGAGTGGGGTTCAAACCCATGAGGGCATTCATCCATTGGAGCTTAAGGCCAACGCCTTAACCACTCGGCCATCCTGGTTGACAATCTAGCCGACAAATCTACACTGATCAACCATAGCATTATGACCATCTGCCTAATATTGTGTCGGTCCCTTTTTTGCTCCCAAAACAGCTCTGACCCATCGAGGCATGGACTCCACTTGATCCCTGAAGGTGTGCTGTGATATCTGGCACCAAGATGTTGTAGTTGCAGAACTTAAAGTATACTTTTGATAGATGATCACTGCAGACCGGGAACACCCCACAAGAGCTGCAGTTTTGGAGATGCTCTGATCCAGTGGTCTAGCCATCACAAGTTGGCCCTTCATCAAACTCGCTCAAATCCTTACACTTGTCCATTTTTCCTGCTTCTAACACATCAACTCTGAGGACAGAATGTTCACTTGCTGCCTAATATATCCCACCCACTAACAGGTGCCATGATGAGGAGATCATCAGTCTTATTCACGGCACCTCTCACTGCTCAGAATGTTATGCCTGATCGGTGTATAAGCAGTTAGCCATTCTTAAGCTCTCTTAAACCTGGAGGCCTCTCTGCAACGTGAGGCTCTGAGAGTTCTGAAATGCTAGACAGCCTCAACAGTAATGTTTTTGTATAGAATTTGTGTAGAAATCAAAGAAAAGTTCAGTCGCGATGACATCAGAAATGTTCTCAGACACCAACAGACTTTTACAAACGACTCATTGTCATTTTCACTCATCTACGTTATTATTACTAATATATTATAATTTCTACAGGTCTAGAGTGGCTGTTTAAAAGGTTTCATGTTCATATTCAGCCAACATGATGCTAGATAAACAAGCATGATGTTAGCAAGTGTGGATCTAGTTTTTATTGATTTTTTTCTGAAGGCTAGCCAAAAAAATCCTTCATACAAGACTGCATGGGCTCCCTTTATAAAGACCTGCCTGGCATATGCTGTTTTATTCAACCGTATTCGGTGTTGCTTTGTTGTTCTTCAGGTTGTGCTTGGGAGTGGGATAACCTGACATGCTGGTCAGCAGCGGGCGTGGGCGACATTGTGGTGGTCAGCTGCCCTGAGCTCTTTGAGTTCATGAGCCCTGTAGAAGGTGAGTGATTTTTTTGTGTGTGTGAGTGATTCATCTTGCTGCATTAGAGCATTGGATCCAGTGTGAGAGTGATTACCTTGTGGTTGTTTCGGTCCTCAGGGCTTGGGAAGATCAGTAGGAATTGTACAGAGGACGGTTGGTCAGAGCCGTACCCGCATTACGTGGAAGCTTGTCTCTCTGAGGAAAACACCACCAAGCCGGTACGTTTGGGTTGAAATGCAAATCAGAATAAAACACACACAGACAGAATATATAATAAGGACGAATTCCTGTGGGTTATATTTAATGTTAGGATCTTACATTAGGAAAGTTACACAAATTCAGAATCGGGTTACGCACCTATGTGAAGTCCATTTTCTTGCTTTCGCTATTCAGATTTATGCAAATCATTTGTCTAGTTCATGACCCCCTGGTGGTTCAGCAGCAGGATCCCGTGCTCTCTCTGCCATGACCCTGGTTCCATTCCTGGGCAGGGAGCTAATACAGACACTGAAGAATTACCTCTCAGTGCCAGTCCTAATCTTGGATTGAATGGTAGGATTGCATCTAGAACGGCATCTGGTGTAAAACCTGTGCCAAATCTAAACATGTGGACCAAATGATCCACTGTGGTGACCCCAAACAGGGAGCAGTCAAAACAACAACAACAACATTTGTCTCATTCACGAATCTAAGTATAGCAGCTTTTCTTCAGTAGAAACATTCATTCGATCCCCGGAAATTAACGCAAAATTTGCAAAACGATTGCAGATTTTCCACAGATTTGGGAAGAGACGTGACATGTGACATCATTACAAAACGTATTCTCTTTGCTTCACGTACATCAACCATATACAGATAAATGAGGGAGGAGATGGCAATCATTGAAATAAACATCTAACAACATGGCTTCCATCATTTTCGTCATTATTCAGCAGCTTGTAGAATAGCACTTGATCCAGCGCAGGCTGATATTTTTTAACTTAACTTAAAGTCAAGAGATCTGAAATCAACATAATAAAGTGTG
Organism: Hemibagrus wyckioides; assembly: GCF_019097595.1. Taxonomy (NCBI): domain Eukaryota; kingdom Metazoa; phylum Chordata; class Actinopteri; order Siluriformes; family Bagridae; genus Hemibagrus; species Hemibagrus wyckioides. Next base: position 17,511,234 of record NC_080729.1, on the reverse strand, counting down.
TATAGAAGCTATTTTATGATGCTTTTAATTCACTATTTAGATTTATTTTTATATTTATTATGTTTCTTCAATGCCATTCTGTAGCTATTTTAGAGTATTTACAGCCCAAAACATGAATACCAGAGTGACATACTGTAGTTTTATTAAACTCACAGACTTTGGCACTGGAATTAACACTAAAGTTTTTTACACGTTAGCGATATCACGCAAGAAAATTGGGATTAAATAGACTCTAAACTAAACAAAATATGTGTGTGTGTGAGTAGTGAGTAAGTGAATCAGAATAATAATAAAAAGAAGAAGCCTTTATTTGCACACAGATCTAAATAATGTATAATTTCAGTATTGTTGGCTCATGCTGCTTCCTGTTTCTGCAGGATATGTACTACGCATCAGTGAAGGCTCTGTACACTGTGGGCTACAGCACGTCTCTGGTATCCCTCACCACCGCCATGGTCATCCTGTGCAGGTTCAGGTCAGTAAAAGCTCTGCTAAGCCTTAATCACATCTTATATATAGCAGAGACCGGGGAAATCGCTCCAGGGCTCAATCCCATTTCAGCTTCGATTTTCCTAAAGTGGAAATTGCATTTCATCCTGCCATTTGGAAGCCGGCCTATTTTTCGGCCTCCCCTTTCTCAAAGTGATTCTGATTTGATTCTGCTGGCTGTAGCTGGAGTTGCAATGAAATGCGCTCCAACCCCAGTGGAGAGTTCTTTACGTAGCTGATGTTATTCCTCTTGGCTCCGGAGCCTTCGCGAATGCAGGCGTAATTCCGAGTAGTTCGCCGAGACTAATAGAGTGACTCGACTCGACTCAACCGACTTGACTTTTCCGGGGTTTTCGACAGGAAGCTACACTGCACCAGGAACTTCATCCACATGAACCTGTTCGTGTCGTTTATCCTGAGAGCCATCTCGGTCTTCATTAAAGACGGGGTGCTGTATGCTGAGGAGGACAGTGACCACTGTTTTGTCCACACGGTAAGAACTTGTAGCATGGAATATTTCAGAAAAGTGATCGAATAAAAAAAATAAAAAACAATTGCAAAAAATAAGCTACTGTGTGCTATTGATGCAGTTGAATTTCCCATCAGCCCAGCATCCAGCATCACTGGTCCAGCATCACCGGTGTGTGTCTCTCTGCATCCTGACTTTCTTCCTTTCTGCACAGAGAATCTGGAAGTGTTTTATCGCTCGTATATTAAGCAATTTTGCTAAGTTTTTTAACTCGTATTTTTTTATCCGTTTATCATAACATTTAATGGAACACGCAGCTATATTAGTGGTGTAACACACTCACGCTGTATCTATATCTTCACCCAGTGCTCCAAATATTTGGATTTAAGCCCAACGTTTGTGTGAACTAAATTGGAAGTTTCTTCTTATTTTTGTTTTAAGTTAAACAAGGATCCTACCACTATACACCTCCCCCCAAAAAGTGTAAAACACTGGGGGCAAAAGCCCCAGAGGTAGTTTTCAGCACTGTCAGCATGGTGTGTGACCTCTGGTGCTGATGCTGTCCTTAATCTGTCTCATACAGTGATGACTATTGTTTATAGCTGCCTGCTATTTTATTTACTTTAATCACCTCAGGGTTTGTCATGTTCTGCGCTCTGAGATTTTCTTCACACCACAGTAAAAAAGAGGGGGTGTGGCAGCTGAATGGTTAAGGTATTGAACTACTGATTAGAGTTTGAATCCCAGGTCCATCAAGCTGCTACTGCTGGGAACCTGAGCAAGGCCCTTAATCCTCTATCTCAAATGAGATAAAATGTAAGTTGCTCTTAAATAAGGGCATCTGCCAAATGCCAGAGATGTAAAGAGTGGTTATATGACTAACTGTAGACGACTTCGTTTTGGATCAGATGGGTCTAGCTGTTGTCTTCGGCTTTCAGTGTCATCACTTACCAGTGTCAATGTTTTTCAAACCAGTATGGGTGAAATCTTGAGACTGTAACCTACAGACGGATTAAGGACAGTTGGGTTCAGTACTGAAAGCTACCTCTAGGGGTTTTAGGCACCCAGTGCTTTGCACTTTTTGGGGGGTGTATAGTGGTAGGATATTTCATATTTGAATGAAACTTTGCCTCCAGATCCACACTGGACTTCTCATGGAAATATTCTATTACTAACACATTACCTGCTCAAACACCACTGTTGTTCTCCGGCAGCCAATCACAGGTCACGCTGATGACATCACTGATTCTGAATTCTGAACAAACACAATAAGTCGTGCGGGAGCGTGTGCTGTTGAATGTGGATAAATGAGGATTTGCCCGTTAGTGATTGGATCCTTTTAGTGACTCGGATCTTTGAATCTCATTCAGCAAAATGAACTAATGTACGTTTTTGCGAGTCATTTTGCTCAGAATATAATTGCAGCGTTAAGTGTTAATAGCCAATTACCTCGACACATCTAGTTTCACAGACGTTGTTCACATTTAGAATACGACAAAACTATAAATCAACCAAGGCCAAATTGTAGGAAACAGAAATGATTCATTCACTGCTTAGCAGGGTCTTTAAGCTACGCTGTCTGTTAGTTTACCTCACCTCCTGTCCGAGTCTTTCATTCTTTTGTCACGTCACATTCTCATAGGCTGAAACCATGCAGTTAACAGAAAAAGAGATCTCCCGAGTCTTCAGGTTCGAGTCGTTCACTCATCACATGACAGCCCCATAGGCTTAGGCTGTGCAGTCTGTTCTGGGAACAGAAATGATTAGTTCATCTCCCGAGTCTTCGGGCCCGAGTCGTTCATTCATCACATGACTGCCTCATGCCTTAGACTGTCACGTGATGAACGATCGACTCAGGAGATGAACTAATCATGTTTCTTGTACAGAACCCACAAGCGAACGAATCGCTCTCTGAGACGACTCGTTGTGACTCTTATTAAGGATTCGTTTGAAATGAACGAATCGTTCATGGACCCTTACGTCTAACCAGCTGAGATGCACTGGATTTTCACCGTGTCATGGAAATATTCTATTACCTAACACATTATCTGCTCAGCCAATCACAAGCCACACCGATGACGTCCCTACTTCTGAAGGCTAAACAAACACAAAGTGCTGTTACAGTAACTGTAGATAAATGAGGATTTGCTCGTGCTGTGATCCTAACTCTGAGAAACGGCCTCTAGGTGGCGTGCAAGGCGGTGATGGTGTTCTTTCATTACTGCGTCATGTCCAACTACTTCTGGCTGTTCATTGAGGGCCTGTATCTCTTCACCCTGCTGGTGGAGACCTTCTTCCCGGAGAGGAGATACTTTTACTGGTACACCCTCATCGGCTGGGGTAGGCTTCAACTTCTCCTCCTGTACTGTTCACTAATTAGTGTCCTATTGGTCCTATATTATTTACCCCAACATGTCTATAAAGTTTATAGAATACATGTTATTAATCTTAATTACTAGCAGAGTAATGACAGTATTCAGAATGAGAGGGAATCAATTATTATTACTTATTAGTAAAATATAAAAATATTAGGTCAAGAAGCTTTTATTGTCATTAATTGTCAGCTATATATAGCTGATTCAGTATACGGTGAAATGAGACAATGTTCCTCCAGGATCCTGATGCTACATGAAACACTGAACTGCATAAAACCACACAGAACTAAGGGCCAAAGAGTAAAAAAGAAAAGAATTAACCTATTGATATAAAGTGCATGTGTGCAACCTTGTGTAAACAATGGAAGACAAGAGACAATGCAAACCGACAGATAAAGATAGATCAGTCTGTCCCTGTACAAAACAGTTATTGCAGCATTTAGAAAAAGTAGAGATGAAATGTGGAAAAGAAATTTCTATAGTCTACATCGGTCAGGCATAACATTATGAGCAATGAGAGGTGAAGTGAATAAGACTGATGATCTCCTCATCATGGCACCTGTTAGTGGGTGGGATATATTAGGCAGCAAGTGAACTTTTTGTCCTCAAAGTTGATGTTAGAAGCAGGAAAAATGGACAAGTGTAAGGATTTGAGCGAGTTGGATGAAGGGCCAAATTGTGATGGCTAGACCACTGGATCAGAGCATCTCTAAAACTGCAGCACTTGTGGGATGTTCCCGGTGGGGTGATCCAGATACCACAGCACACCTTCAGGGATCTAGTGCAGTCCACGCTTTGACGGGTCAGGGCTGTTTTGGCAGCAAAAGGGGAACCAACACAATATTAGGCAGGTGGTCATAATGTTATGCTTGATCTTGGTGTATTATTATATGTAGACATATATTCTGATAAAAGTGTTACCTTTGTTGTCTGTGTCATTTAACAGGAACTCCAACTATATGCGTGACCATATGGGCGGTTCTACGGCTGCATTTTGATGACTCTGGGTATGTCTTACTTATAAGAACCTCAGAAAATTAATCTTGGACTTTAAAGTAAAAATCGTCGCAAGACAATTGGACTTCTAGGGAAAACCTGATCACAAGGATCAGATTAAATATAGCTTTAGTTTGTATTAATTTCTCGTATTGTTGCAGTTGCTGGGATATGAATGACAACACCGCCCTCTGGTGGGTCATCAAGGGACCTGTGGTTACTTCAATTATGGTAGGTTTATAAGTCTAATATAAAAATATATATTTAACAAAAAAAGCTGTAATCAATTTGTAAGACTTGATGAAATTGTAGATAATAGATACAGGACTCTATATGCATCAATGCCAGATGTCCTTGAGGTTTGATATTATAGTCACTGTAAGATGTTATTATAAAATATTATACATTATTATTATTATTATTATTTATTATTATTATATAACTCTAAAATATGATTATATAATCTATCTATATATCTATCTATCTTGATGGATAGCACAGGACTAGTCAACATTAACACTTTTAGAACAATTAGAACATAATAGTTATTATAAAAAAAAAAGTTAACATAATATTTTATTATGCCAACGAGTTTTAGGTGAAAAAATCGAATTTGTAGCTGATTTTTGTGGCATTTTGTTGTTGTTGTTGTTATCTAAAATTATCTAGAATTTTAAGTATAAGACAAAATAATGTTCAAATGTAAAATACTTGAGGCCTCTTGCACGGATATTAGAGAGTCCTTTCCTAAATGGTAACAAATGTCAGAAAAATTTGTAAGAGGATGTTTTTCAGTCCGTTCATGTTGCATTTCCGCTTCCCACCATCGTGTTAGTCGTTACTATGGAAACACTAACATTAAAGCACCCGCATTGACCTGTGATTTGCCTTGTGACCAATCAGCATCAAGAATTCAACAATACTTTGCCACAAGATACCGGGGTGCACAAACTTTTGCTACGCTGACTCTTATCTTCCTTCCCATCAGATAAACTTTGTGCTCTTCATTGGGATCATCATCATCCTCGTCCAGAAGCTGCAGTCTCCAGATGTCGGAGGGAACGAGTCCAGCATTTACCTGTAAGCAAGCCTGCCTCAGTCGCCACGGCAACACATTTCCCATGCACATGCACTGTGTGCAGCTCTGAGGCTGAACCTGATTGGCTGATTGTTCGTGTTTCAGGCCCCGGCAACCTGTTGTGTAGATTTGATTGGTGTGTGAAGAATGAATGGATGTCATGTTGGACAGGTTCTGACTGGTGTAAGGTTTTGGGAAGGTTTAGTGAAAGAAAAGATATCGTGTTGATGAAGAGCCACAGTTTTGTCTAGGCTTGTCTGGCATGGGTGTGTGTTTGCGATGTTGTATATTTGTACAGTTAATGGCGGCTGTGTCATGCTTTAGCAGAGGAACCTCACTGTCTAGGCTTTATTTACCATGACTTTCTACAGTCATTCTTCTTCACGAAGCAGACGATCTTTTTAATCATTTGATGATAATCAGTAAAAAGCACAAAATCCCCCACCATGAAGACATTCCCTTGTCTGAAAGCTTACCTCTTTTCCTACCAAAGCACTCACACTGGAGACTCCTTCCAAAAATACTAAACAAGCCTCTCCTCACACAACACTTCAGCATATCAAGTCACAGTATAAGTTGTTACTATACAGGATTTAGACAATGATACCTAAAGAGTGGGCATTGTAGTGTTGGAGATTTCACACTTGGGGCAGTTCAACTGGTTAAGGGGTAGTTGTTCAGAGGATCAGGGTTCAAGTCCCAGCACCACCAAGCTCCACTGTTGGACAATTGAGCAAGGACCTTAACCCACCCTGCTACAGGGGTGCTGCATCATAGCTGCCCATGTGCTCTGACCCCAACTTCCTCAGCTGGGATATATGAAGTGCCTCTAGTGCCTTCAGTTCTTCTTCTACATTACCTGGTGGCCAGAATTCACTGAAGTTGAATTAGCAAAGCAACAACACAGCTGGACATACAATTTTGCAATCAACACAACATAATGAGTTTAAAGGAGGATAAATTGTTGCTGGTGCATATGAGACCAGAACAGAAAATCTTTGTGGCGTATCGAGAGTCCATGATAATATGAGCATACCACCATGAAGGACCAATCACATCCAAGAGGAAACTGTGTGAAAGGGACGTCTGGGAATAAACTCAGATTGTGTCCAAAATTTACTTGCGTAAATGCTTTGACTCAAAAAGGGTCAAAGGGTAAGTGTTCATGTTCAGGCTGCTATAGCTAAACCTTTGGTCACTCGAACCCAGTGTGTGTTTTGACTTGTATCTAAATTCCCAAGGCAAATTGATTCTGTATTGATAGCAAAAGGAAGCTAATAAATGATTGTGCTTTAAAAAAACAGTTTCTGTCCAATCCCTATTATAAATCACATATTAAAGCTGGCCTTGCAGCTGGAATTACTGCTGGAGTAATGCTGCTCCTACTCAGGGTCATGGTGAATCCCGGATCCGAGTCTGAAATTAACCTCGGATGGGATTCCAGTTTATTACACACGACCACTTCAACTGGCAATCGGAGTAGTCAGTCCACCTACTAGCATGATTTCGGAAGGTCCACAGATGAAGAACCGGAAGGAATCTCAAGCAGACACAAGGAGATAATGTGAAAAAACTGATAAGCCGGAAACTGAGGTCCATGAAGCTGAAGACCCTGAAACTGAGGACCCTGAAGATGAGGACCTTGAAGCTGAAGACCCTGAAACTGAGGACCTTGAAACTGAGGACTTTGAAACTGAGGACCCTGAAACTGAGGACCTTGAAGATGAGGACCTTGAAACTGAGGACCTTGAAACTGAGGACCCTGAAACTGAGGACCTTGAAGATGAGGACCTTGAAACTGAGGACCTTGAAACTGAGGACCCTGAAACTGAGGACCATGAAGCTGAAGACCCTGAAACTGAGGACCTTGAAGCTGTGAGGCAACTACACCAAACACCGCAATGTGGTGGGATATGGTAGCTTAGTGATTATCGTGTTGTACTAGTGACCAAAAGGTTGTGAGTTTGAATTCAAGGTCCAACAAGCTGCCATTGCTGGGACCCTGAGCAAAACCCTTGGCCCTCAGTTGCGATAAGGTCGTCTGCCAAATGTCCTGAAATGAAATGTAATGAAAGAGTTATAAAGAGTTAAAAGTGAATATCTTTCCTTGAAATGTTCTGGAATTCAGATGTTCTGTCCCGTGTGTGGTCCACTTTGTACACATGTGTTTAAGTGCACTGTAAGTCCCCATAAAGATAGGACAGAATCAAATGTCCTCACAGTCACCAGAGAAACTAAGAGAAACTAAAACCAGCCTAAATATTTCTGACTACTTAGTAAGAATAAGGTTAGGGTTAAGTTTAAGTGTTGACCTAAAATTAATCAGCTGGACAAAACCGTATGTCAGTGGAAGGTCCTCACAAAGATTGAAGACCGGTGTGTGTGTATAAGTGTGTGTTTTTACAGAGATTCTTTAGTACTCCTGCTTAAATAGTTCTGTGAATTGTTTTGTATTTTAACACGTGTCTAAAAGTGGCAGGAGAATCTGTGTGTGTATGCGTGTGTGTGTGTGTGTGTGTTTGTGTGTGTACATTTTGTCCTAAAGAGGTGTTTGTCGTCTGTTGTGTTGTCTTTGTCGTGTTTAGCAGCTGTGCTCAGAAATGCTTCAGTGAGCCCGCACAGGCTGTCCAGCATTCGTGCAGGATGTCAGAGCTTTCTACCATCACCCTGTAAGTGTGTGTGTGTGTTTGTGTGTGTGTGTGAGTGTGTGTGTTTGATAACCTGTGATAAACCATCAGCAGCTTTTTCATGCTACCTGTATGAATTCCTCTGGGGATTTGGCAGAAATAACACTGATGTCTGTGTTTAATTACAACGCTCAGTGGAAATGTGATTGTTATATGTAGAAAGTAAATAGTACTAACGTGACTAGCAATTAGCGATTAGCAAATAGCGATTAGCAATTAGCGATTAGCATAAAGGTTGATGCTATATAATGACGATTACACATTATAGTGTTGTAGTTTTAAGATTTTAAGGCGATGTTTAAAATACGTTTGTAGCATTCTAGCTTTATCTGAAAAAAGTTATATAGCGATGATAGTTAGCTAAATCTGACTACTCTTTTGGCAAACTTTAGTATATAAGTAAATAATTAGGTAAATAACTAGGGTCAGATGGTCATATTAAAAAGGAAGAATTGAGCATGAAAAAGCAGATTACTTCTTTTACATGTAGAAGTCTTATATTAAGTCTTGATTAATATATAAAAAAATATATTTTCAAGAAAAAAATGAATAAAATATAATAAATTAATTATAAATGTAAAAGTAATTTATCTAAAATAATAATAATAATAGAATAAAGTAAAATACATCGTAATAAATAATACATTTTTAAGAAAAATAATACTAAGGCTAAAACAGCTAATAACAAATATACAATAAATATTTATACAATAAATATGACTATGGGGTGCGCTTACTTTTGCACTGCTTGAGTGTTTGCTTCAGTGCTACCTCGGTGTCTAATATGTGCATCTGTGTTCTGGAATTTTCCATTTCAGCTAGTGATGTGCGATTCATGAAAGATTTGTTCACTTTAAATGACTCTTCTTATGTGAATCGATTCTTTGATTCAATTGATTCTTTAAGTGAGTCCATTTCCACACTAAAACATTCACTCTCTTAGTTAAAGTAAGTGTAAGTGTGTGTGTGTGTGTGAGAGAGTGAGAGAGAGAGAGAGAGAGAGCGCAAAAACCTAAAAGCAAGACATAGAATCAACCATGAAATTATTTTCATCATTATTTATATTTTTTATAAACTTTTTATTACTTTATTACTATATCTTTATTGTGCAGCAGTGTCCGTTATTCATCTAGCATTATTCACAAATAACCTGTAAATGTAATCTGGGTTCTTATCACCCCTAAATAAAGTCTGAAAATGATCCTTTCATACAGTAGCAGTGTGAATTGTTTCACTAGAACTGATTCATAAGAGTCGATTCACTAAAACGAGTCATTATGGTACTGAATCAGTGATTCAGCCACATTGTGTTGTTTGTGAATGGAGTTGTTTCAGGAGTGTGTGTGGATTGACGTGTGTGTGTGTGTGTGTGTGTGTGTGTGTTAACAGGAGGTTGGCTCGCTCCACTCTGCTGCTCATCCCTCTGTTCGGGATTCACTACACCGTGTTCGCCTTTTCCCCAGAAGAAGTCAGCAAGCGGGAGAGGCTAGTGTTCGAGCTCGGACTCGGCTCTTTCCAGGTAAACGACCTGCTTTCATTTATTACCTTTTACCTTTCTTTCTTTCTTTCTTTCTTTCTTTCTTTCTTTCTTTCTTTCTGGTAGTAAAGAGAATATGTTAAATAGTTAACACTATAAATATTAAGTTTCTTCACGTCCGATTCGTGTCTTTCATTCTTTCTTTTCTTCCTTTTTTTAGCCCCCAGATTATTGTAACTGTATAATATGAAATAATAAAAGAATAAAATTAAAATAATGTGAAAGTATCTATAACCGAGAAAAAATTAAAAAAGCATAAATTTTTAAGGTCAAATACAAATATAGAAATAAATAAATATTTATTTATTTACTTCTCATAAAATAATGAAGAATTCTATATTATAAAATAATTATAATTATATATCACAAATATTGTAATGATATATCTTAAATTATAAATAATAATAATAATTTATTCATACTGACAGACTCAACATTTTTCTTTTTTCAGGTCAAATAGCAAATAAATATATGTGCTTTATAATAATAATAATAATAATAATCATCATCATCATCTGAATATTTATCTTTTTATTTGTTTATTATAAAAGTTTAGCAATTCTATTATTTTAAATATAATTTTTTTTAAAAAAGTGATTCTTTTCTCTACATTTTTCTTTTTCATTTTGTCTTGAAATTAAATTTTTCACACGTATAAGACAACTCCCAAGCTCAGTGTGTTCAGTGCAACTGCAGTCAATGGATTGTGTTTAAAGAAACACCACCTCCAAAATAAACCCCGCCTACTTACGTTTATCCCACTTCTAAACCCCCAGAGAGCGAACGTCCCTTAATAAAGAGCTCGCTTGTTCCGATTCAGTGTGAAATGAGTCTCTCAGTTATACTGTGATGTGATGGAGGGAGCGGTGATGTGATGCAGCTTTACTCACTGATACCCCGAGATCCGGGATTAGTGCTTGACTCTGATTCTCTCTCCAGGGCTTTGTGGTGGCTGTGCTGTACTGCTTCCTGAACGGAGAGGTATGTGTTTAATGTCGCTTTCTCTCTTTCTGTGTGTGTGTGTGTGTGTGTGTGCATGTGTGTGTTGTCTGTGACTTGTCATTTGTGCAGTTGTAAAATAACAGACATGTTTTTCATACCTCTGTCTTCTTCTGTTGTATCTTCTGTGTAACTCCATGAACACACGGCATGAAAAATGATCGATTCCATTTTCTATTTATTTTCTATTCATATTTAATTACAGTACTAATTGTATTGGTTAGCAACAACTAGGGACCTGAGCGTACTTCGAAAGGAAAAATCCACTCTGAATATTTATAATCTAATATAATGTAATTATAATTTCACATTTTGCACCATTCGTGACCGATAAAGTAATTCTGCATTCAGTTTATTAATTTAAACATCGACCTATTGGTACTGTATGTTTGCCCTCATTTACTACAGTTTACCCACAATGCCTTTCAACGACTGGCTGATGAGTGGTAGCTAGCAGGATTTAGCTCTCAGTTTATCTCTGGCTAAAAAGAGCAATGTGGCAGCGCTTTAGCATTTTGGACTGTATGCTCTCTCATGTCCTCATCTGTAATTTGATGCTAATATCATCTCTATACAAGCGCTAGTCATCTTGCAGAGCGCTAATTAACCTGACTAGCCGAGTCTTGGACATAACTACTGCTAGAATTCTGGGAGTCTAATGTTTACACCAAAGCTCCTAATTTGTTGGATTTCTCATTAATATGATGTAAACAAGCTAAATTGTGATTTCTGAGATTATTTTCACTAATGGAGTAACGTACAGTACATACCCTATATTGCCAAAAGTATTGGGACACCCCTCCAAATCATTGAATATAGGTGTTGTTTTTCAGGGGTTGGGCTCGGCCCCTTAGTTCCAGTGAAAGGAACTCTTAATGCTTCAGCTTCATACCAAGACATTTTGGACAATTTCATGCTCTTTGTGGGAACAGTTTGGGGATGACCCCTTCCTGTTCCAACATGACTGCACACCAGTGACCAAAGCAAGGTCCATAAAGACATGGATGAGTGAGTTTGGTGTGGAAGAACTTGACTGGCCTGCACAGAGCAGCCTGATAGAACACCTTTGGGATGAATTAGAGCGGAGACTGTGAGCCAGGCCTTCTCGTCCAACATCAGTGCCTGACCTCACAAATGCGCTTCTGGAAGAATGGTCAAAAATTCCCATAAACACACTCCTAAACCTTGTAGAAAGCCTTCCAAGAAGAGTTGAAGCTGTTATAACTGCAAAGGGCGGGACAACTCCATATTACATTCATGTGCATGTAAAGGCAGACGTCCCAAAACTTTTGGCAATATAGTGTACATTAGTCGTCAACAAAATCACAAATATTTGAGTACAAGTGCGTTTTGACCTTTAAACCCGAGCTCAGGTTTCTCCACTGATCTGTGTGAGTTTTGTGAGAGTGATGTGATGTTCGGGCAGGTGGGAGAGCGCGTTACACCCTTGCAGCTGAGTCCATTAAAAAAATGACCTTTTCAAGTTTCTGCCTGAAGGTGCAGTCGGAGATCAAGAGGAAATGGCGCAGCTGGACGGTGAACAGATACTTTGCTGTGGACCTGAAGCAGCAGCGTCACCCTTCGCTAGCGAGCAGCGGCGTGAACGGGGGAACGCAGCTGTCCATCCTGAGCAAGAGCAGCTCACAGATCCGCATGTCCAGCCCCCAGGCCGAGAGCGCCACCCTCAACCTGCCGACCTGAGCGTCCCGGCGGACGAGCCAGCTCCGAATCCGATCCCATAACTCCGCCCCTTTCTGATTAAACCCTGCTCTAGCCTCGGGGTCTCGCTCCCTGGACCGGCTGAAGAGGCTCTCTAATTATCAATATTTGTCCATTAATGAAAAATACATGACACATGACAACATAGAAATTAGGATTTTTGTTCAAAAAATTGTTCTTAAGAGCATCGATGCTAGTCTAGGGTTCTACCAGGTAGCACTAGAAATCAGATTCAGTGCAAAATATCATCATCTTCATCATCATCATCATCATCATCATCATCGTCTATATTCTCAGTGATGTTCGGTCCAATCCGATGGAAACACATCTGATCTCGGACGACCCACAATCCGTTCTTAATCCTGGAACTAATTTTCCAGCTGGAGTGTGTAACAGATGTGTGTTACTCCGATTAGTGACGAATAACCGCAAATAAATTAGGACGTAAGAGCAGCGATGAGCAGAAACGGACAACACTGAGGAATCTGATTCCAAAAATCTGATACTGGATACATCGAAAATCTGGCAGTGATCAGATATCCACTCGCTTCTCGTCAGTGATTCAGTTCATCTCTCATTTTGTGCTGCAGAGAAACCGGGAATCTCCTGGCTGTGAGGAATAAAAGACTTGAGGTGTTCTGCTCTTTCCTCCAGCAGCAGCTCTCATCTGTTTTATTCCTCTGTTACTGCAGAAACATACAGACACTTAGAGTTACTTTCAGTATCTGTGAGGCATCATCATCATCACCATCATCATCATCACCATCATCATCATCATCATCATCATCATCATCATCACCATCATCATCATCACCATCATCATCATCATCATCACCATCATCATCATCACCATCATCACCATCACCATCATCATCATCACCACTATCAGCATCATCACCATCATCATCACCATCACCATCACCACTATCAGCATCATCATTATCAGCATCAGCGATCTCTCTTTCTCTCTCTCGCTCTCTCTCTCTTTTTCACTCTCTCTATATTCACTTTTTCTCTCTCTCACTCCCTCTTTTCACATTTTAGCATTCTCTCTCTCTCTCTCTCTCTCTCGCTCTATCTCTGTCTCTCTCTCTTTTTCACATTCTCGCATTCTCTCTCTCCCTCTCTCTCTTTTTCACATTTTCGCATTCTCTCTCTCTCTCTCTCTCTCTCTCTCTCTCTCTTTCACATTTTTGCATTCTCTCTCACTTTCTCTCTCTCTCTTACATTTTCACATTCTCTCTCTATCTCTCTCTCTCACTCTCTAAATCATTCACTTTCTCTCTCACTCCCTCTTTCCACCCCCCCTCTCTCTTTCACTTTCACATTCTATCTCTCTCTCTCTCTCTCTCTCTCTCTCTCTCTTTCAGTTTCACTTTCTCTCTCTTCCTCCTTCTACTCTTTCTCTCCCTCTCCCTATTGATTGTTCTCTCCCCTCTCTATCTCTCTCTCTCTCTTCACTGTCTCTATCCCTCATTTCACGCTCTCTCTTTTACTTTCACATTCTCTCTCTCTCTCTCTCTCTCTCTCTCTCTCTCAGCTTCACTTTCACTTTACCTCTCCCTCTAATTGTTCTTCTCTCTCTCTCTTCCATTCTCTCTCCATTTTTCTTTCACTTTTTCTTTCTCTCACTTTTACCCTCTTTCTTTCACTTTCCCTTTTTTGCTCTCTCTCTCTCTCTCTCTCTCTCTCCTATCAGGGCGTCACCGACACTGGAGACTCCTTCCCTAAACCCGTTACAGATGTACTGCTTAAATCACATTCCATTTCATTCCGTTTACATTCCGGTCATCAGCCACAGATACAGATACAGATACAGATAGAGAGCAGAACTGGTTTTAAATCCTTATCCAGATGCTTAATGCAGTATATTTTTCTCTTAATGAAACGTAACCATCGTTACATAGAAAAAATACGAAAGTGAAAAAAAAAAAAAAAAAAAAGTGCACCAGATTTACGAAGCGAATCGATGTTAAAATACTCGGTGTTTCTGCCATCGTCCCTTCCAGAGTAAGAAGTGCCAAAATCTGATTATTTTCATATCGTCTTTATCTGTAAAATAGTGTTTCCTTTTTTCTTTTTCAAAGTGACCATGTGAAAGAAATTCTCTCTATATTCAGCAGCGTCGCTTGTAAAAAAAAACGGCTCAAGCTTCCGTCGTGAAAACGTGCGTCTCGATGATAAAAAAAAAAAAAAAAGGCTGTAAAACCTCTTTTATTTATTTATTTATTTTTCCTTCAGCCGCAAGTACAGAGTATGTCAACAACGTGAAGACTCGGGAAATTAATATCTATATTGACGTAAATATGGTATTAGTTGAAGTCTGTTGCTATTTCTTTTGTCTGGATGTTGTTGTAAGTGCTGCGGTGCAGCAAGTGTGACTCATTAAAATAAAAAAAATAAATAAATAATAAATAAATAAATAAATAAAAATTTAAAAATATATATATATATATATTCAACATCTGATATCCAAAAAATATATAAATAAATAAAAAAGACATTTATGTTACAAAATTACCACGGAATCATATCAACACTAATGGACAACTAAATAAATAAAAAAAATAAATTCTAATAGAAAGACAAATTGGTTTATAATTACGTTTAAAGGCCGGTAAAACATTTAGTGATTTATTTACAGTATTATAATAATATATATTAAATTAAAATATAATAATTGAGAATTATATTATATTATATTATATTATATTATATTATATTATATTATATTATATTATATTATATTATATTATATTATATTATATTATATTATATTATTTTAAAGTGCCTGCTGGTTAATTATTATATCTAAACAAACAAAAAACTATAAAACCGATTAAATTTGTACCATTGATGTCTTTCATTAGCTTGAGAACAGCGGAGATCTAGTGCTATCGTAGTTATAGGAATATTTTTTAAAACCATCTGTTGGTGCACCACAGACTGTGATCACGTTCGACGTCATTGAGATGAACTGCAAATAAAAAAAGAAATCTAGGGCTAAAACGTTTCAAAGCGAGCTAGCGAGCGATATGGATCAATTCTCAGACCCTTTACGGAGTGAAGTCTGATGTCAATCCAGTCATGCAACCAAAACTTTGCTGACAATCATAATTATTATTTTTCTGGGTTTTTTTTTTTTTATTTTAATCCTTTATCGTGACTGATTTAGGGACATAAACATCGCTGAGTGTGCTTTCGGTCTCGTTCAGTCAGAAAGTAAGTGTCAGTGTAGAATATTAGCAAAGCTAAACCAGTCATTATTCTGTGAATTTAAAATAATAATAAAAATAAATGAAAAAAAAAAAAAAAAACAAGTCACATGCAGTATGAACCTGCTTGGAGTGCAGGATGAGAAGATCTCTCGCTTTCTCTAGGTTTAATCTTGTCCTGTAAAGGCGTGTGTGTGTGTGTGTGTGTGTGTGTTGATCGTCTCTTGGTGTGTTGAGAGCCGGGTTCGAGCCGTGTCATATCCCTGATGTTATACCTGATGGCTGCTTGTGGAGCCTCATAAAGGTGTAAGAGTTTCTCGAATCCATGACCGAATCCTAATTCATTAATAAAGGTGTCAGTAATAAAGTGATCATTAACCCTTATGAATACAACAGAATGCTCAGTGATGGAGTGAAGCATAATAAAGGTATAGAGCAGGTTTATTTTCAGTCTGTGATCAAGCTACATCTGATCAATATCATGAGGATTCACTGCACTGAAGAACCAGTGGAAATGGTTCCGGTCGAATTCACTCAAGATGGAAGTCAAGGGGCAGATGATGAAGATGATAAGGATGATGAAGATGATAAAGGTGTTAAATACTAACACTTACAGTTTATTCAGGCTTCTAAATGGAGTTGTTTCAGTTTTTATCCATTTTTAGATACTTTAAATGTTAAGGAATGTCTGTGAGACATCATCATCATCATCATCATCATCTCTCTGTTTGTCTCTCTCTCTCTTGCTATCTTTCTATCTCTTTCTCTCTCACCACCACCCCCCCACTCTCTCTCCATCCTCTCATTCTGCCTGTCTTTTTTCTCTCCCCCCACTCTCTCTCTCTCTCTCTCTCTCTCTCCCTCTGCCTGTTCCCCCTCCTTTGCTCACCCCCTCTCACACCCCTCACTGTCTTTCTCTTTCATTCCCCCCCTCACTCTCCCCCCTCCCCCTTCCTCCTTGCACTCTGCCTGTTCCCCCTCCTTTGCTCTCTTTCTCACACACACTCTCTCTCTCCCTTCTCTCTTTCTCTCTCTCTCTCTCTCTCTCTCCTTCCTCTTTCTCCCTCTCCCAGAAACACAAACAAATGACAACAATTGGATTTAAAAAGTACATTTTACTTTAAACTGGAAACGTTTAAATGTTTCTTTTCCCAAAATAAATTTTATTAAATTTCTCCTTTTGCATCAAAAAAGTTTCACTGTGCATCAGTAAAAAAAAATTAGTAATTAGTATTTTTTTAAAGAAATTAATATTAGAAAAACTTGTAGATTTTTTTTTTATTTAACTTTGAAACACTGATCTGATCTGTAAATTGAGGAATTTAAAAATGCTTAAAATTCCTGAAAATAAATAAATAAATAAATAAATAAATAAATAAATAAATAAATAAATATTATGTCCAGGATTCATGAACTGCCCTTAGACTTCCACGACAAGTGATTTTCGACAAAAACTTTTTCTTTATTTGTTTCATTTCCAGTTCAGGAAAAATAGAAAACATTGATTGTCTTCTGTAATGACATGTATGTAATGTACGCAGTATGTTTTGTATAGAAAATGTCTTATTTTGTTTGTTTGTTTGTTATAAAGCATTGGAGCATTCCTTTACACTCGCTCTCTAAGTTCAGCTTGTTATTATTCCCCCTTTTTTACCTAAATTTTTCTTTATTATTATCCGACACACCGAGAGAACAAACGATGCGTTCATCCCAGTGAGACGCAGATGTCCAGGAAGGAATGTATTCCAAAAGAAAGCGCGAAAGGAAGAATGAAAGAAAGGAAAGATGGTGTGTGAAATAGAAAGGGGGAAATAAAATTAAAAAAAGCTGCTGCTTTCTGTGTTCTTGACACCAGCTGTCTTTCTGAGTGAGCGTGCTCAGAAGGTAACGACCATGTCTCGAAGCTGTTAGAAACCAATACCAGCTCTGTGTGTGTGTGTGTGTGTGTGTGTACCTGCCACTGGGTGGTGTCGTGTTCTTCTCTGTCATTACTGCGCTCATCCTGAAGAGAGCCCTTAAAGCCACACACGGCTCTCGTCGTACGGCGGCCCTTCGAAACCCTTGAATGTACCGAATCGAATCGTTATCGTACTTTCAGAGCGACTTGTCGTGAATCCTAGCCTGCTCTTTTATTTCCTTTTCCCTCTTTTTCCACCATGTGTAGTAAAGCTTCTTGGTAAAACAGCTGCGTGTTTTTTCTACATGTCCAACTTTCACTGTAGATAAAGAACAAACCTTGGTATTTCTGACTGTCTGTGCCAAATTTTTGTATCTGTGTATGGACTTTTAATCGTCCGCTTCGCAGCCAGGAGACGCGGTGGGAGGTGGCTTCGTTTGTTCATAGTCAGTTAATAGTGTATTAAAAAAAAAATGGACAAAAATGAACTAGCATTCATAAACAGGGACACTGGTTGTATAAGATTCTTTGAGAATTTCTATTTATTTCTTTGTAAAAGTGCCAAAATATTCAATAAATCGATGAAACAATGACGGAATGGGATTGTGTGACACACACACACACACACACAATATGGAAGGAGTAAAACACTTAGTTAATGAATCCTGAAGTGTTTTATTTCTCTTACCACAGAAAGTCGCGTGAAACAGCTACTTCGGCTATGAAACAAGCTACATCCTGTTATCAAGCCTCTTTTCCCGCTGATCTCTCTTGTTTTCTCTTTCTTTTCAAGACCAGAAGCATAAACTCCTCCATCACAGAGACTCCTTCCAAAAAAATCGCCTCAAAAACATGTAAACAGTTACGTTAAGTGAGACGTCTTGTTATTATCGAGTAATTAATGAGTAATACGCAGTAGCTAACTCTAAATAACAGGTTAAAGGACACATGCTCACAATTATTCATTAGATTTATTTCTTCTTTTATTCATGTCTGAACATAAAGGTTAATATTTCCACGTACAACATGTATATTTGATGAGACACATGAGGTTTGTTTCAGTCGTATCCCGTAAGGAAAACTCGCCCGTACGGAAAGTTGCCAAATAGAAGATTAATCCCCAGTGAGACTCAACAACAGGAATCTGTGCTTCACAGTAATGAGGTGCTTCAGACCTGAACGTGAAGATGAAGAAGAAGAAGGGAACGTTTATCTGAACCGAATAACGGCGCTCTAGCCTGAGCTCATGAATCCTCAGCGTTGGATGCTGAGCTCAGAATGTTAATCACAGCTATTATGCATACAGCTATTATGTCTAATGGAGCATTCGAAGCAATTCCTTCTGGGAATAGCCTCTTTTTTTAGAAGTAGGTCACCCACGTTTTCGGTTGTCGTCTGGATGTTCGAACCCATCCTGCATTTCGATGGTTTAATCTCCGCTCACAGATCCTTAGCGCTTCCTCGAGATCCGCTCTGCATCTCGTGTCCCTCTGAAGACGTGACGTTATTCCCGTTTCCGCTTCCCGTCTCCGACGTTCACAAGGACGTGACTTTAGTGGAAGTGGAATGCGACTGAGGTTCGGCCCTATCCAGGACACTGATCTGAGTGACGGTGATGCGGCGCTTTTTGCCAGGGCTGAGCTGATTCTGGGTCTGCCATTTCCACAAGATCCTCTTTAGCTCAGCCTGCACCTGGGGGGGGGAACAGAAATGTGCAGAAATAAACACTGGAGCTGAATCATCAGGAGAAAGTGAAACAGCCCTGAAACAAGCTACTTCCTGTTATCGGAATCATCCAGGGACGCCATGTTGATGAGACTATAGAGAAAGTAAGACAGCCCTGTAACAAGCTACTTCCTGTTATCGGAATCGTCCAGGGACGCCATATTGATGGGTCTATATAAGTAAAACAGCCTTGAAACAAGCTACTTCCTGTCATCGGAATCATCCAGGGACGCCATGATGAAAGTAAGACAGCCCTGAAACAAGCTACTTCTTGCTAATCAGAATCATCCAGGGGCGCCATGTTGATGAGACTATAGAGAAACTAAAACAGCCCTGAAACAAGCTACTTCCTGTTATCGCTTATCCTGTCATCTCACCATCCTTGCTTGTTTTCTCTACCTGTTTTAAAGTAAACTTCACTATCACATGCCAGAAAACGTGAATCTTCACTACTGAAACTGGAGACTCCTTCCTTCTCAAAGAAAGTACACTATGTTAAGTGTGCCATCTTGAATATCAAGTGTAGATAATAGTTAATGGACACATCGTCATAGCAACACCTTTTAAACTGTGATTATTTACCATATTTATTTCTTTATTTCTAAGTGTAAAACTGAATGCCATGTACACACAACTGCCTTCTGAAGCAGCGATGGTCAGATTCTGGTTTACAACTTCATATTTTCCAAACCCAGGACCTTAAATCATAAAATTATGACAAATTATGATGAAAATACTAGACTTAAGTGAAAATCATTTATAGCAGCAGTACAATGTAGAAATATGTTGTAGTACAGTTTCCACTGTATAGTCACTGCATATTGTTAGATTGACCAGGAAATGGACACATACATACCACCAGAGACATGTTCATACCTCTCCATTAAGGAAGCAGTACAGCAGAGAAACCACAAAACCCTGCAAATAACACAACGTGATCGATGAGAGGAAGTATAGCGAGACATTTCACGTGTTTAAACATTGAAGGTTTTTATTTGCACAGTTTGCATACAGTATACACCTGAAATGAAAACCCACCACTTCTCCTACACTGTGGGAATAAATCATCTACATTTAATACACCATATTTCTAAAAGTTTTGAGACACCCGTCCCAAATGTTATTGAATTCAGGTGTTGTTTTTCAGGGGTTGGGCTCGGCCTCTTAGTTCCAGTGAAAGGAACTCTTAATGCTTCAGCTTCATACCAAGACATCTTGGACAATTTCATGCCCCCAACTTTGTGGGAACCCCTTCGGGGGTTTGGGGATGACCCCTTCCTGAAATATCACAATATCATATAGGGATGACCCCTTCCTGTTACAACCCGATAAAATACTTTAGGGATGAACTAGAGTGGAGACTGCGAGCCAGGGAGTCTGTGCATGTGACGTCCCAGTTTTGGCCTGGTTGCTCTAATTCATCCCTAAAGTATTCTATCAGGTTGAGGTCAGGACTCTGTGCAGGCCAGTCAAGTTCCTCCACCCCAAACTCACTCATCCATGTCTTTATGGACCTTGCTTTGTACACTGGTGTGCAGTCATGTTGGACCAGGAAGGGGTCATCCCCAAACTGTTCCCACAAAGTTGGGCGCCTGAAATTGTCCAAAATGTCTTGGTATGAAGCCGAAGCATTAAGAGTTCCTTTCACTGGAACTAAGGGGCCGAACCCAACCCCTGAAAAATAACACCCGAATTCTATGATTTGGAGGGGTGTCCCAAAACATTTGGCAATATAGTGTATCTGCCAGGAGCTACTGGGATAGTTCCCTGCCAGACCACTAGAGGGAGTGCTAGGAGGTGTTTCAACATAGCCTGCTCTTTGTGTTTTCCCTAAGTGTCTTTGCCATGCCCTTCCTATTATTCCTGGTCACCTGTTCCACATTTATCCTAATGTTTTGTCCTATAATCACCAGCCCTTTTGTATCCGTCTCTTGGTCAGCCATTGTTTTGCGCATGCCTGGTAAGGTGTGACGCCATTGTGAATCCAGGTATCCATGTTTGATTTGTTTTGCATCATGGTCAAGTTGTGTTGTCGTGTTAGTTTTGTTTTATGTTAATCATCCAGTGCCTGGGTTTTAATCCTGCGCATTTATCTGATTTGCTGTAATGTGGGCGATTGAGACTACCGCAGAGACTTGGGCTCAATTCCCCCTTCAGGCGATGTCTCATGACCGTTACAATTAAAAAAAAAAGGATGAATAGAAATAATGAGAATAAAAAGAGATTATAAAACCCGATGTGTAAACATTATGTGTTGCATTTAGATGTTACATGTAGTAATAGTTCAGAATGGAGCCATTACAGAACAGTGTGTTTAACGTGATGGTGATTTACATATAGCAACAGTAAAGTGACGAATTTCAATAGAGTTACAAGTTAACTTAAAATAAAGTTAGAAGATTAAAGTTTCACACACACGCGTGCACACACACCTGGAAGGAGCCGAGGCCGAGCTCGATGTAGAGTCTTGCCGTTTCTCCAGTGTTCTCTGGCAAGAAGGCGAACACGGTGTAGTGCATCCCAAACAGAGGGATCAAGAACAAAGTGGATTTAGCCAACCTCCTGCCAAAACATCCGTCCATTTTATTTAGCTTCAGTGCACTGAATAGCAGGGCCAACAAAATGTTTCTGAGTGGCAGGAAAGAGTTTTATGCACTCTGAGTGGAGTTTTCAATTCTTACACTGTCAAGTGAACACAGGCTGGCCATCTAGACAGCACATTTGAACAGGTTTCTGTCAGGTTAGAACAGCTAGCCAGTTAACTAGCTTTAGCAGTGAAGATTATAAGCATTCAGCTCAGAAAGTCCTGTCAGGTTAGCTGAAGTAGCTAGTTAACTACTTTTAATAGTTTAGATGATGGAGCATTAGCATTAGCGGTGAATATTATACATATTCAACAATATAACTTAAAATTCCTTTCAGAGAGTCCTGTCAGGTTAGCTCAAGTAGCTAGTTAACTAGCGTTAGCATTGAAGATTATGGAGTATTCATCAGTATGATTTAAAATTCCTCAGAAACTTTTTCTAAGATTTCTAAGGATTTAACAAGATAACTTAAAATCTTTGGGATTCTATAATTGTTCATCACCTGGATTTTACACTGACCAAAGGGTTAACTAGCTAGCAGTTGTACATTGCTAAACAGTTATGAAGGTCCCTTCAGGTTAGCTGTTATTTTTCTAGCTGTCTAGTCTAGTGCTGGCAGCAAAAGATTGCAAGCTTTTATTCCCCCAATATAAGTTCTCTCAGAAAATGTTAAAGGATATGAATTCTCCCAGAAAATCCTGTCAGGTTAGCTGAGATTATTAGCCAGATGACTAGCGCTGGCAGTAAAGATTAAAACCGTTTTATGAATATGCCGTAAAAATGCTTTCAGAAATCCTGCCAAGTTTGCTTGTATTAGCAGGCTGGCTAACACAATCTGTGAAAGTACATGAGCATATGGATGCCAACAATTTGCTTTTTCCTTCTGCCAACTCACTGCCCTGCCTTCTGTGGTCTCCGATCTAAAGACACTCTATTATGTGACTCACATGAAATGACCGGTGTCATTGCCTCCTACTCCGGGAAACTTGAGCTTCTCCACCAGGATCCGGATCACGTTTAGGAAGATGATGATGTTGGCCTGAGAGATGCATATTAAGTATCATTTTTAATGCATTCCATGAAATACAGAACAGAAATACAGACAATATCTTGCTGATATAAATGGTGTTACGTCCTTACTCACAAACAACGACGCTGTTATTGGACCTTTGATTATCCACCACACGCTGACGTTCTCCGTGTCATCCCAGCATCTGGAAATGAGAACCCAGAATGATTAAAAGCAACTAAACATGCACTTACATTTTGAATAAATGATTGACATTGACGTACCCGCTGTTGTCATAGAAACTTCGGGCCAAAACCCAAACTATAAGGACCACTGATGGTACACCTACAAGTACAAAAAAGTACAACTGTGTAATACTTTAGTAATGAAAAAGTGAAACAGTCCTGATAAGAGCGCTGTGTACTGTGTAGCTTTTTATCAGGAAGGTTGATAAGAGAAATTACTATCCTCTGGACTTATTTTTATTCAAGCACTGACCCCATCCAGTCAGAATGTACCACCAGAAGTACTTCCTCTGCGAGACGAAGGTGAGAGCCAGCAGCGTCTGCAGGTACATGCCCTCCACCAGCAACCAGAAGTAATTAGCCAGGATGCTGAACTGGAAGAAAGCTACAGCAGATTTACACGCCACCTAAAGAAGAGTAAAGAAAGAACAAAGCTATCATTAGATCAAGGTGCATAAGCGCTAAAGACACTACTGGCAGAAAAGTTTTCAGATTTTTTTTAGTAACTTTACTTCACTGTTTTTTTGTCCACTCATGGCCACCGAACATTTGGAAGGAAGCTTAAGCACCATCCGCCTGTCATCAGATATTCCTGAAAAGCTAAATTCTTTGTTTTGGGTTGTGCATTTATAAACGAAGCCCTTATTTCTGTCACGTACAGCACAATTCTTTCTTCACATTTCCCAGCTTTGGAGCAGAGTTGGGGCCTTGTTCAGGGACCCAGCAATGGCCTTCTTTGCAGTGCTGGGGCTTGAACCTCAACCTTCTGAGCAACACACCAGAACCTTAGCCACTTGAGCTACCACTGTCCCTTTTTAATACCCAATAGTTGATTTGGAAACTCGTTAAAACACTTTTTACATTTTTGTGGGTTGTTTTGTTTGGATTGGTTTGTTTTTTTTTGATTCAGAACAAAACTTCTAGATGACCTTTAAGCATGAAACAAAGTTTATTCCCATCCCTAATTAACAGGATATTACGAAGGATTATATTAAGGATTTATATATATATATATATATATATATATATATATATATATATATATATATATATATATGTGGGTGAAATGTGAAATGAGACAGGGAACACATGAAGAAAGGGAGGTGCAAAAAGGCATGGAAAGCCAAGACACCAGCTGGAATCAATCAGTAATTAGAAAGCAATCCTGGTCAGTAACCCTGGTCAGTACAAATTAATATAAAAAGGTGTATCATTACTAAGGTGTCACACAAGAAACATCTCAAGATGTATATATATATATATATATATATACGGGATTGAGAAAAAGACAATCTGTTTAAAAGGACTGGATTGTTTTCTGTTTTAAAACCCGAATAATGGCCCGGGTCAGTTGAACCTGAACACTACTAAAGGGTTAACTGTAATTCTGTAATAGTGTAAAGGTAATTCTGAACTTTGCTATGTTGCTATATATATATATATATATATATATATATATATATATATATATATATATATATACAGGGGTTGGACAATGAAACTGAAACACTGGCCAATTTAGTGCTGGAGGTTTCATGGCTAAATTTGACCAGCCTGGTGGCCAATCTTCATTGATTGCACATTCCACCAGTAAGAGCAGAGTGTGAAGGTTTAATTAGCAGAGTAATAGCACAGTTTTGCTTAAAATATTGCAATGCACACAACATTATGGGCGACATATCAGAGTTCAAAAGAGGACAAATTGTTGGTGCACATCTCGCTGGCGCATCTGTGACTAAGACAGCAAGTCTTTGTGATGTATCAAGAGCCACGGTATCCAGGGTAATGTCAGCATACCACCAAGAAGGACGAACCACATCCAACAGGAGTAACTGTGGACGCAAGAGGAAGCTGTCTGAAAGGGATGTCCGGGTGCTGACCCGGATTGTATCCAAAAAACATAAAACCACAGCTGCCCAACTCACTGCAGAATTAAATGTGCACCTCAACTCTCCTGTTTCCACCAAAATCTTGGGCTGTGGACAATGTGAAACATGTATTGTTCTCTGATGAGTCCACCTTCACTGTCTTTCCCACATCCGGGAGAGTTACGGTGTGGAGAAGCCCCAAAGAAGCATACCACCCAGACTGTTGCATGCCCACAGTGAAGCATGGGGGTGGATCAGTGATGGTTTGGGCTGCAATATCATGGTATTCCCTAGGCCCAATACTTGTGTTAGATGGGCGCCTCACTGCCAAGGACTACCGAACCATTCTGGAGGACCATGTGCACCCAATGGTTCAAACATTGTATCCTGAAGGCGGTGCCGTGCATCAGGATGATAATGCACCAATACACACAGCAAGACTGGTGACAGAGTGGTTTGATGAACATGAAAGTGAAGTTGAACATCTCCCATGGCCTGCACAGTCACCAGATCTAAATATTATTGAGCCACTTTGGGGTGTTTTGGAGGAGTGAGTCAGGAAACGTTTTCCCTCCACCAGCATCACATAGTGACCTGGTGACGTAGTGATAGAGAGAGAGAGAGAGAGAATCTTTTCTTTAATAAACAATAAGGGTTTTAACTCGAACTTGAAACTCAAACTTCTAGGGTGGTGTGTAATGAGATCCTTTTTCATTCATTTCTATTCAGCCCCGTGAGTTTAGAGACACATGCCATCCTTCTGACATTTGGATCTAGGGGGTTTGAGAGGTTTGAGTTCTAATAAGGTCAACATCTCATAAAAAAGATTCATATTTACAATTCATATCTCACCAAAATAGTCCTGAATGAGAATCTTGACTAAGGCAGGAAGCAACCAGGAAATGTTCGGCTTATCAGATGGGGTTTTGTAAAAGGGTGGGTGTTAGTTTCTGATTCTGGACTGGTCAGATTAAAACGATCAGGAATGTGAGTCCGAGAGACCTTGTGGATTAAATCTTGTGATTTACACTACAGTATGTTTAACCGTAATGATCCTCGGGGCATGTGTTTCATATGTTTTATGGTGTAGCGATTTCAAAAGTATAGAACAAACATGGTTTTTATTAAGAATATTAATTACCGGAGCTAGACATTTAAGTGAATTAAAATATTAAAGTCAGATTAATTGAACATCAGAAGAGTCATAAAGTTTAACTGCGCTTTTAACCTTCGACTGCACCAATTTGTCGCCTTGGTTATAGGAGAGCGGTGGACTAATATAATATCATTTTAGATTTAGTCCTACAGCAGTATACGGAACAATTTATCACAACTTTCATTTAAATGACATATTGGTTCCAGACAGATGGTGAAGCCAAACCAAATTCTTAACGCATAATCGGACTGGTTTTCATCCATATATCAGTTTTGAGAAATGACTTATTCACTGTATTAGATTTTGAAGTATTAAACTGGTGCAAATGTCCTGATGCTGAACAATGAGTCTGCTGAAAAAATGTAAAGGTCATTTTTTTGATACATTAGAGCTGTCAAAAACATGTAGTGTTCAAATCCTCTGAAGTTTTCTGTAATGGATGTACGATTCGGCGCTTTCCTGCTGAAGGTGTATCACTTTTCTAAGCATTTGGGCCAAATGCATTTCAGCACTTGATGCAGAAAATAAGACTAAATTTAATCTAATATTAAATTGAAGATCACAACCTTTTACAGAGTCGTGGATTTCCACCAACAGTGGTGGAATACACTGTCTGGTTAAAAGTTTGTACACCCCTGACCATCACACCCAGATGTACAGGGGAACCTAGGCATACGAATGCCCTTCCTTATGAAATTTTCACCTTATGAATTGAAAAAATTTGCATTCAACATACAAAGCATTTTGGGCATACGAACAAACTGAACCAAAACAAACGCCGGCTAATTTGCTCATACGTCTGGGAGCCGTTCAAAATTTGTTTGCGTCAGTGGAAAGCCGAGCGAAGCTAACCGAAGTGAGTTTACGAATTTTATTAATTGATTTCCAGTCAGCAAAAGCTGTTTGGAAAGAGTCAACCCACGATACCAACCTTGCCTTCGGCATGCGTTCAAAAGCTAGGTGATTTTTCAGGCGTTTTTTTGTGGACAGATTGGTGGCCTGGGCGGTCTGTTCTATTTTTAGCCCAAGCTTGGTGGCACGACTTCCTGTGAGGAGCCTTGAAATGGAATGCTTGGCTTGGGTCAGTTCTTTGTAAACAGCCATACAGCTTACCTACGCTTCGTATTGGGAATATTGGTGATATTTTGGGTGGCTGGAACGGACTATCTGCATTTACATTATTTCTGTTTTCGTCAAACAAAATTGTCACCTTCAGAACTCGCCGAATTCAATTCATATGCCGAGGTTCCACTATAGTTCCAACAATTTGAAAGCACACACTTGTATAGAAGTTCTCTGTATTCTGTAGCTTTAAACATTTCACTGTTCCAGCATGATGCACAAAGCCCCTGAGCTGTATTAAGACATGGTGTGGAGGTAAAGGTTGGACTGGAAAAACTTGAGTGTCCTCCACAGAGCCCTGACTCTGACTCAACCCCATTGAACACCTTTGGGATGAACTGGAACACCGACTGAACCCCAGCTTAACATCAGTATCTGATCTCACCAAAGCTGAATGATCACAAATCCCCACAGCCATGCTCTAACATCTAGTGAAAAGCCTTTCCAGAAGAGAAGACTTATTAGAACAGCACAGGCTGTTCCTATATCTCAATCTCTGTTCCTTACTGTGGACATGAAGCAGTGATCCAGAGACTCGTCTGAGAAAAGAACCGCATCTTTGATGAAGACGGCACTGGCTCGGAGAATGAAGGAGGAAAAGAGATTGATGTGTATGTAGTTTCTGGTACAGTGGAACTTCCTGCGATATGAAACAGCACAGTCATTTATAGTATCATTTGAACAAACCTTGAGAACTGTACCTGATAGCTTGCCAAAAAAAACAAAAAAAACTGTACCTGAAGACAGTGAAGACTAAAATAGCTGTTATGAGAGATATCAGAGATGTGGCGTACCCTGCTGTGTACACCTGCTTAAATGTTGAGAAGTAGGTTGTCTGAAAAAAAATAAAAAAGACAAATTAAGGTCAGAGATTTAGGCCACGCTGATGCATCCTCTACTTATTTAGTTGTACTGACATAGGTAAGAACTATTGCTATTCTTATAAAGAACAAAACCAAATGTACCTTAGATTCAGGCTCTGTGACATTTCCTAACTCACAGGCATTCTCATAAGGAGGGTCCAAGTCACTCCAGCCTTCTGCTGTGCAGTTCCTGTAGATGTAACCTGGAAAGCTTGATCAGTTAGGGAAAATTCCTGCTACTTAGCCTTTCCTGACCTCCTACCACCTTGAGGAGGACAGCTCTTAAATGAATGGTGCTTATATATTACCAAAGTGTGCCAAGATCATCATCTTAAAGGACACTAAATGATCTTCTTAAGCGAATGTGCTAGTTGCTTGGTTTGCCTTCAGAATTCCACTGCCGCAGTATGTCAGCACTATCTAGTATTTAAAAGAACTGAAAGGTGATCACATGTGACTTATGGTGTAGGATACTGTTTACTCTCATTGCCATGTTTATCTCCATAGCTCACAGGGGCAGGAATCACGCTGCACCATGTTCATTCTAGGAATTGTTTGGTTTTGCCAAATAATTAAGTCTTTATAGTTTGATATCAATTCATTTTGCAATTTGCTTTTTCTGGGAAGTCAAAAATCTGCTTAGGATTCCAGAAACTACAGAAAAAAACCCCAATGTATTAGCCATGCAGGTGGCCAGTGAATGTGTTTAAAGGTCATTCTTAGCTCCATTTTCACTCTTACCTCATGTAGCTAAGTCTATTATCTCAGAAATAACCAGATTTCTTTATGGAGGAGAATTTTAAGCTCTTCAACTGCTATTAAAAATCCCGAGAAGTCATTTGGATTTTTTTTTTGTGTGTGTGAAATAAACACTAGAAACCCAATTTCTAGTAATTTGTAGACCATAAATTTTAGGCCTGTAAATTTCCATGACCTTAATACCAGACCCTATGAAACAGAGAGACTGTTAGAGCTACAGATTTGAGCCATTTTACTCCCCAAGCTTTTAGAATGTTTGGTTAGCATTTTGTTTGTTAGTTAGCTAGGAAAACCAACGACGTTCATGGAAGAAGAAGTTTTCAGTTACCGAAGACAAGGATAGAGTTTGTTTAGGAAGAAATAAAAGCATCTGTGACCCGTTTTATGACTCCTCCAGTGTGCCAAGGGGCCATGCTGCAGGCATGCCAAACTAAAGTAGGTTTTAGTGTCATTACAGGAAAAAATGCTCAAAATAACCACAGTCGAAATGCTAAAATCGGGTTTCTCAAAGCAGTGCACTTTGATCACATCACCTTGATGCAGAGCAAAACCCCTGCAATTCTTCATTCGGCTGACCTTGCTTGCTGGAAAAGTGCTGGAAAACTTCCGAACAGGACACGTTAACCACCTGGCCGACGTCGGCTCTGAGCCAGCAGCGGATCTCGTCCCATTCCGTCTTGCAGCCTGAAACACACAGAAGCAAACGGCGGCAGTCACCAGACGGTGTGGCGTAATCAATCTTGTCTGCTAAATCATGCACGCAAAGAGCATCTTCCATCCGTCCTTGTCTGTCGGTTTGTGAGTTTCCTTTGCTTTTCATCCATCATCCATTCTTTTAACTTATTCATACAGCTCCATGTTCCTTGATGTGATAATCCCAAGACAAGGCATTTAGTCAAAGAGAAGACGTTTAAGTGAAAGTGCCACCCAAGGAGACACTTTTCTTGGTGCTTCAGACATTTCAATCGACACGTTTGCAGATTGTCAGGAATTTGGTGTAGAAGCCACTTGGTGATGGAACCGATTATTTGTCACTCATTGCATAATGGCCTCCATATTGGCCTTCTTTCACCTGAGACTATTAAACCGTTTTGGCTTCTCAGCTACCTGGATGATCTTCAAACGACAATAAGGACAGTTCCAATCCTTCACTTAGTGTACTGAAGCACTCTGTTTTACAGAAAGTGGGTTCAGGCCACAACAACCTGAAGCGCCTACTACCAGGAGTGGGGTTTGTATAATATCATAATATCTCATTATAGCTGTTTATTAAAATCTAACACTTTTTCGTTAAAGCTGACTTTATATTTAAGTTCATATTATTTATAATAATTATTTTTAAGTAATTATTAAGTAATTGTGATTCACATGAATGCAAGTCACCAGTCAAATCTTAATAACTATTTAAAAAAAATAATACTAACAAAATAAAATAATAACAATAATAATAATAATAAGCCCTGCTTGTGTAGCAGATCCCAGATGGATGTTAGATTTACATTAGATTTAGAATTTCAGGTAAAATCGAAAAGTTTTACTGTGCTTGAACCAGGTGTATAAATAATACCATTTAATATAATGCCATCTTTGCCTCTTGTGCTAAAAAAACCATAAAAGCATGTAAAAAAATAAATAAATAAAAATAAAAATAAGACAAATGAGATAAAAGTAAGTCAGTCTGGATAAAGATGTGTGCCCAGTGCCAGAAATCTAAATAAATGCAATACGCTGTCTTCTCCGGTTCTAATAAAAGACCCCTAAGTCGCTGTTTACCTGCTTAACACAATTACCCTTTTCCATTCGGGTCAATTAGCACGAATCGGTCACGGGCACTCACCCTGTCTCTCGCCCCATGTGCTTCCACTAACTCTTCTATTTATAGCGTCTTAATTCCGAGAGCAGGTCCAGAGAGAGAGAGAGATGAAATCAACACACATCCCTTTTCACTTCTACAGTGCCTGTGGAAATCACCGTGGTGATTAGAATTGACGGTTAAAAGCGTTTCCGTGTGAGAGTTTTCCCTCAGTCTTCTCTCACGCTGCCCGTCATCTTTTATTTCCATTCGTTTAAAGAAAGACGAGGATCAAACAGAAGCGGCTTCGTGGCCACTTGCGTTATCGTGTAACGCAAATCAAACCCATCGAAAATCCAATCTCACTCCTGTCTACATGGGAATTCTAACACAAGGCTGTGGAAATGAACTCTGCGGCATCCAGAGCCGGGTTTTCATGTCAAGATGTAAATCTGACACAGGACAAAGAACCAGGCTACCACTTGTATCCTGAGCTGGAGCATGGTTCTAGGGTTAATTAGCATATCAAGGTTAAAAGAAGCTCACCCAAATGAGGATGAGTTTCCTACTGAGCCTCAAGGTTTCTTCCTCTTACCATCTAAGGGAGTTTTTCCTTGCTACACTCGCCTCAGGCTTGCTCACTAGGGACGATTTTGTCTAACATCTAGGACTTTTGTACGACGTTTCTTACGTTCTGTAAAGCTACCTTGAGACAACATCCATTGTTAAAGGCGTTATACAAATAAAATGTAATTAAATTGAATTGAATTGAAGGTGAAGTATATCTAGTATTTCTGATGAAGTGTGCTGAGGTTAAGGTCTTATTGGATGATGGATTTTAAATGATATTTATTTTTAAATATCAAGCTCAAGTGGGTTGTTGACTGGAAGATCAGGGTTCAAGCCTGAACTATTGGACCGTTGAGCAACCCTTTCTGCTCCAGGGTCACTGCATCATAGCTGCCCCTATACTGTGACCTCAACTGGGATTTATATGAAGAAAAGTATGTAATGGCTAATAATATGTGCATATAACAAAGACACTGTTGTTCTTCTAAAAGTTTAGAGCTTAAAACTCTTTTTTTTTACCACTTTTTTTTGTTAAAGTTGCCATTAGATTTAAGTTCATGTTATGTATAATAATTCATTTTTAAAGTATTTTATCGCAAATGTAATTCAAGTGACCAGTGAAATCTTAATAACTATTAAAAAGAACTCATTAATGCTAGGTTGTAAAATGAAAACACACACACACCAGAGAATAGTATGGCTGGGCGGCATGACAAACTAAATACCCTAATATTATATGGAATGCGATGTGTATCCTGAGGTAAAAGTTTGCTAACTAACATCCAGGAAGTAATTAACACTGGACTCATATTTTTTAATTATTAATAATTGCTTAATTACTAAACTCAGACACCACATGGTTCCTGGAAAATCTCAGAAATGGATTGTTTTTGAAGTTACACAGTCATTTTTCTCAGCCCGAAGTAAACCAGCAGCATTATGGACAGGCTGATGAGAAGCTAGAGTAAGATGGTGGTGTAGTTACCCTGTGCTTCTGTCTGGTTCTTGCTCTCTTTCCTCTTGATCTGACTGCACAGCTCCTGAGCCTTCATGTGCTGGGAGATGATGGCGCAATCCGGGTGAATTGCCTCCACCTGCAGAACCTGCGCATTCGGAAGGATCAGATCGAGTCGTAATGATTAAAGCAAGACTGAAATCATTATAAGAGAAATGTAGTCACATCTTTTGGTGAGTTTATGCTTTAGAAATCATTGAATTCTGAGCAACATCACAAACTTTGAACTCTAACATCATGCCATAATATAATAGTTTCAGTACACTTTCCTTTCCTGACTAGAAGCATGAATTAAAACAGAGAGACTAATTTAAAATAATTCAGTGAATTAAAAGACTATAGAATGAAGTTTGAAGAACCGAAGCATTGTTTGTTGAACAGCTGACAGTTTTAGATTAATTGATATGGAAAAAAAAAGGGGGGGGGGATCAGTATCCTGATTTGTAAAAGTGATCCACAATAGCTTGTATTAAAAAATTAAATAATAATATTAATAAAAATTTTAAAAATGTTGAAACTTTTATACAATACACTTTTTTTTATTTAGTCTTTTTTTTGTGGCTTAAATGAGGAAATCTGTCTGTAGAGCTGAAAGAACTGTAGTCATTTTATTTATTTATTTATTTATTTATTTAGAGTGAAACTCTCTGGAGTCGAAGAATCTGGTTGTTTTGCCAGACAATGCAAGGTAGTAATTGCTATTATTTATTTATTTAATAATTTATTTATTTATTTATTTTATTAAGTAAAACAGACACTATATGCTAGTTTATTTAGCTATTTCCATGTTACTTTTATTTATTCATATTATATATTTAATATTTTAAAAATATTTAGCCGTATATATTTTAAGTCAATTTAATTTTTGTTATTTCTTCTATTTAAAATTAAATAATTCAATACATTAAAATAAATTCTAAATACAAATTTGTCTTCTATTTCTTCTACGTCTTCTTTTTATTATTATTATTATTATTATTACAAATAAATACATTGTCCTAGTTGTATTAAGCCCTTTTAAATTCTAATTTCTAGTTTTTAATTAACTTGATGAATTGCTGTCAATTTTTCTGTCTTTATAAACCAGTCTGCTTTAATCTATAAACAAAAAAAGCACAAAACGTATAAAGCAATAAACAATAAAACTTATAAAACAGACAGAAACTCACAGTTCTCCAAAAAGAGCCGAGTATCCACAGATATAACGCGTTCATGTGCAAACTGGCCATAACCGTCCCCTGATATCCAGGTGGTGTTAAAGTAATTACCCAAAATAATCCACCAGAATCCAATCAAGACACCTTCATGTTCTCTAAAGCAATAGAATTTAGTCTGAGTCACGGAGATCGGACAGATTTCCACACTCAGAAGAGCGCATCCTGCAGGAGAGACTGCAACTGAGGATAGGAGCGAGACACGTGCACACACACACACACACACACACACACACACTAGCTCTCTCTCTCTCTCTTTCTCTCTCTCTCTCTCTCTCTCTCTCACACACACACACACTTTCTGGCTCTGTTCCACATCACACATTGCCCTAATAAAGTGCACTCAGAATATTACACTACATTAGAGGATTGTTTGAATCGGTATTTAGAGAAAAGGAGAGCACTGGAGTAATAAACCTGTTTCCATGATGTCACACATGATTATGTGTGAAATATGTGAACAGATGAAATTGCAGCTGTGAATTCAGTCACTGAGGTGCCTTTTCCAAACTGGGCTGAAGTGTGCAGGTGTGGGATAAATATCTGGTTGGGATATTCTTGGCTGCATGCGGCACTCACTTTGGTAAGTGGGAGGTTTAGTGGCTATCAGGGTTACCTTGATGTTCTGGGGTTGGTGGATCAATTCCTGCCACTGTGTGTGTGGAATTTGCACAGACACCCTTGTGTTTCTTCCCCAGTCCAAAAACATGTGTTGTAGAGTGACTAGCATCTCTAAATTGACCATAATAGGTGTTTGTGTAATTGTGCTATGCAAAGAGTTGGCCCTTGTCTAGTGTGTTCCTTCATGGATCTTTAGTACTTTGCCTTGGTCAAATTGGAAGTGGTTCCGGAGTCTATCTACACTGGGCATGAGACCGGCATACATCCTTCCTTTCCTATTAGAAACAAAACTATGGGTGGACAGCAGGAACTAAGCATTGGACTTAAGATCCAATGGGTGCTTGTGTAATTGTGCCATGCAGTGGGTTGGCCCTCATCTAAGGTGCCCCTCTGGGATAGGCTCCAGGGATGAGGTATGAGTTCCCCTCAACCTACTGTAGGATAAGTGACTGGATGGATCTATAGGAAGCACTTTGCCTCGGTCAAGGAGGAAGTGGATCAGGAGTCTATCCCAGGATACACTGGGTATGAGATGGGAATATACCTCATGCTCCTTCACATGTACGACCAATTAGACAATCCACTTACCAGTGTGTTTTTTTTTTTTTTAGCAGTGTGACTGGTAACTTCCTAATAGAAACCATCAGGAATTATGTAGAGTGGAAGTGTATCAGAAGTCTATCCCAGGAACACTGGGCATGAGACTGGCATACATCCCAGATGTGATGCCTGTTAATGTCACCATTCAAACTAGGACCAGCTATTCCTTGGAGGAAACCCTTTACAGAACCTAATGGAGTTCTTCCATAAACCTGCATTCAGGATTCAGTAGTAAAGGCAGGTAGAACATGTTCAGCAGAAAGTTTCCTACGAGAAACAGCGCTATAGGAGGACACCAGGATGACTAAGCGTTGGATTCAATGGGTGTTTGTGTAATTGTGCCATGCAATGGGTTGGCCCTTGTTTAAGGTGCCCCTCTGGGATAGGCTCCAGGTTCCCCTCAACCTATTGTAGGATAAGTGGCTGGATGGATTTATAGGAAGCACTTTGCTTCGGTCAAGGTAGAAGTGTATCAGGAGTCTATCCCAGGAACACTGGGCATGAGACTGGCATACATCCCAGATGTGATGCCTGTCAATGTCACCATTTAAACCAGGACCAGCTATTCCTTGAAGGAAACCCTCAGAGAACCTAATGGAGTTCTTCCATAAACCTGTATCCAGGATTCGCTAGTAAAAGCACGTAGGACTCATTCAGCAGAAAATTTCCTAGGAGAAACAGCACTATGGGAGGACACCAGGATGAAGGCGGAGGTTAAGGTGTTGAACTTAAGATCCAGTGTGTGTAATTGTGCCATGCAATGGGTTGGTCTTTGTCTAGGGTGTCCACCCTTGGATAGGCTCCAGGTTCCTTGCAATCTGGTGTAGGATAAGTGGTTGGATGGATCTTAAACTTTGTCTTGGTGAAGGAGGAAGTGGACACTGAGTATATCCTGGGAACACTGGGAGACCTGAATGAGATGCCTGTCAATCTCAAGGCATCAGTCACACACTCCTTCACATGTTTGGCCAATTAGACAATCCACTCATGAGCATGTTTTGGAGAAGTGGAAGGAAACTGAAAAATTGCACAGAAAACATTTTATTTGTGACCTATAAATGTGACTCTTTCCCCAGACCCAGAACGAAGCTCTGTCACCAGACCAAGAACGATCCTTTTATCTGTCCACACGCATGTGCTAGCTTACAGCATGTAGCAGTAGTTGTTTTTGATCCAACATGGGCATCAGTCCATGGGCAGTGGATGAAGCGTTAACAGCACTTGGCCATGCTGGTTCTGTTTCAGTCTTGGCACACCATCTTCTGACTGGTAATTACATCTTATTAGAACAGACGGAAGCTTTGATTGCAGTAATTTCAAGATGACAAGACTGTGGGGTGATCGCAGCATGATGAAGCACACAATTGCCTGGGAATTAGAAAAAAGTGAGAAGAATCCAGAGAAATGAAAAATTTGTTTCAAATATACAGTATATGGGCATTATTAATACAAGGTATCTCAGGATTGTTTAGTAATCATGATAGGCCACCGTACAACAGGATTAGCAATAGTATATTATTACAGCACAATGTTTAAGTTAACAGTAGAGTTGCTCTGATTGTTGTGTTGTTTCGTCTTTGTCAAAGTGTTTAGTGCTTAAAGATTTAAATGTGATGTTTCAAGGTGATATAAATACCATACATAGTGCTAATGGTGAAATTCAATGAATAGATTAACGTCTGTCTGTCTGTCTGTCTGTCTGTCTGTCTGTCTGTCTGTCTGTCTGTCTGTCTGTCTGTCTGTCTGTCTGTCTGTCTGTCTGTCTGTCTGTCACAGCATGTGTGAACCAGGATGGCCGAGTGGTTAAGGCGTTGGACTTAAGATCCAATGGACAAATGTCCTCGTGGGTTCGAACCCCACTCCTGGTATGGCTTTAGCTGGATTACCAGTGTTTCTAATGGCTTTCCCTAAGGGAGTTTGTCCCTGAAGCATTAGTCCTGGAGTCAATAGTAAAGGCAGGTAGATTTTATTCTCTGAGAAACAGGGAGGGATGGCATAGTGGTTAAGATGTTGACCTTGGTCAAATGGCCTTGTTGATTCAAACCCTGCTCCTGGTAAACACCAAGATTAGGCAAGCTGGCTATGGCATTAGTGCAAAAAAACTCCTACATGGGTATTGTTCCTGAGAATGATCTACAGTTTCAGGGGTTGTTTGGTGTCCTGATCACTTTGCTCCTCATGATTTTTCAGGTTTTACTTAATTTAATTCCTAGGAAAATCAACTGCACATGACGGGAGGTTTGGTTGGTATATAATAGTAACCAAACTACTCTTATCAAACGAACCTGAAAACACTGGCAGTAAATGAAAATAAATTAACTCGAAGAACACACACACACACACACTGGCTCTCTCTTTCTTTCAGACACACACACACACACACACTCTGGCTCTGTTCCAAATCACACATTGCCCTAATAAAGTGCACTCAGAATATTACACTACATTAGAGGACTGTTTGACTCTGTATTTAGAGAAAAGGAGA
The DNA here is from genome assembly GCF_019097595.1 of Hemibagrus wyckioides. Classification (NCBI taxonomy): domain Eukaryota; kingdom Metazoa; phylum Chordata; class Actinopteri; order Siluriformes; family Bagridae; genus Hemibagrus; species Hemibagrus wyckioides. The sequence goes on along the minus strand of NC_080729.1, from coordinate 17,474,144 downwards.
GCACTGGGGTAATAAACCTGTTTTTATGATTTCACACATGATTATGTAAGTAATATATGAACAGATGAAATTCCAGCTGTGGATTCAGTGACTGTAATACACAATTACCGAGGTGTCTTTTCCAAACTGGGCTGAAGTACACAGGTATGGGATAAATATCTGGTCTGGATTTTCCTTGCTCAAGGTGGAAGTATTTCCGGAGTTTCTATTTTGCATTCTTTTTTAAGTTAATACAACTACTAGAGCAAAAAAGTTGTATATACACTATATTGCCAAAGGTTTTGGGACATCTGTATTAACATGCACATGAATGTAATATGGAGTTGTCCCGCCCTTTGCAGCTATAACAGCTTCAACTCTTCTGGGAAGGCTTTCCACAAGGTTTATGGGAATTTTTGACCATTCCTCTAGAAGCACATTTGTGAGGTCAGGCACTGATGTTGGATGAGAAGGTCTGTCTCGCAGTCTCCACTCTAATTCATCCCAAAGGTGTTCTATGGGGTTGAGGTCAGGACTCTGTGCAGGCCAGTCAAGTTCCTCCACACCAAACTCACTCATCCATGTCTTTATGGACCTTGCTTTGTCCACTGGTGTGCGGTTATGTTGGAACAGGAAGGGGTCATCCCCAAACTGTTCCCACAAAGCATGAAATTGTCCAAAATGTCTTGGTATGAAGCTGAAGCATTAAGAGTTCCTTTCACTGGAACTAAGGGGCCGAGCCCAACCCCTGAAAAACAACACCTGAATTCAATGACCAATAACACAGTCATTATTAGATAAGTGCTTACATTTAAATAGGGACCTTGCAGAATCTTGAAGATATTGAACAGTTATGAAACATCGGTGTTATGTGCTGGACAAAAGAATCTGTGGTTAAAGTCTCGGTGCCAGATATCACAGCTTCAGGAGTCCAGGCCATGAAGGGGGGAGAATTGTTTTGGTGGAACACTATATTAGGTAAGTAACTTTAATCACACACACACACACACACACACACACACACACACACACACACAGACACACACACACAAAAATAAAATAATAAATATTAATTTAATGTTTTACATTTAGTTAGAATTGCACAGAATTCCATCATTTATTTATTTATTTATTTATTTATTCACTTTTCACTGTGCAAAGTTGCACCAACTTCTGCACTGTACAAAGTTGCTGGGACGTACCACTTTCTCCTTGCGCGTGGGGGTTAAACCCTCTCTGTCTTAACTTTCTCATTCTGCAAAAGTGTCGCTCTTCTTCTCTCATCACCCTTTGCGAAAACAGCTGTAAACACATAAAATACATAAACGTCATTAAAATCAATGTCCATTAAGTAAAAAAAATATACGTTTAGATGTGTAGTTCCCCCTGGTCCGTGAATAAGTTCACCAGGCCGTACAGAGCAAGCCCTTTTCTGAACAAACTGTCCTGCTGCGCGAGACGCTCCCTCAGTCCTCTGCCTTACACGGAAACTTTAAAAGTAAGTGAAATAAACCATTTTTAATGTCGGTATGCTTAATGGCGGTGTTTTTAAAAACGCTAAAATGTAGTTTTTAACGTGTTCCCGGTGACGAAGAAATATTTTGGTGTCGGTTTTATGGCCACGTGGCTGCGACTGAAATGGCTCGAAGCTGTCAGGAAGTCTATCTATAGCCGGAGCTGAGCTGAACACATAACCTCCAACTTTTACCTTTTTAAACTATTATTATTTACTTTTATTTAACGCTTTTCTGCCGACATACGGTGTTACAAAACGCAGAATTAAAACCTAAACCATATATAATGTACATGTTTCTCTCTGTTACAGACATGGTCTCAGCAATGACAGAGTAGTTTCTTTAATAATGCATTATAATGACTGATTATTTATTTATTTGATAAATAACCATTAAACAACAAACTAAATCTCATCTTTAAACTAATCTTTTTACAGTCAATACAGGTTTACACACATTAGATGTGTTCTGAATGTCTACATGAACTTTGTTTAAAACACAGTGCACAAATAAACAAGGCCCAATGTAAAGCAATGGTATTTTTCAGTTTAGTTCATACAGACTGAAAATAAAAGCTTAGAAAAGTTAAATTTCACACCAGCTTTGAATATTTTAATGATAACTTCTTCCGGAAAATAGTTTATACAATGGTGATGCTGCAGAGTTCTCGATTCTGATTGGTTGGAAAGTTTGTTTATTTATTTATTTGTTTATTTTAAAATGTTAACCACTTACTCAGGGACTTTTATATTGGACATTCTATGTAATTAAAGACTAATATGCTAAAAACTGCTAAATTCTCGATTCTGATTGGTTAGAAATTTTTTGTTTATTTATAAATAGTATCAGCTTATATAGGGACTTTTATAGTGAACATTAGTAGTGAAAATTAATAATAATTTTTTTTAATCAATTAATTAGTGCAGTTAATTAAGTTGCCTTTATTTGTCACATATACATTACAACACAGTGAAATTCTTTCCCGTCTTTCGCATCCTTGGAGGTTGGGGTCAGAGCGCAGGGTCAGCCATGATGCAGCACCCCTGGAACAGAGAGGGTTAAGGGCCTTGCTCAAGGGCCCATCAGTGGCAGCTTGGCGGTGCTGGGGCTTGAACCCCGATCTTCAACAACCCAGAGCCTTAATCACTTGAGCGACCACCACATTTAGTTCATATTTATATTTTTATATTCTTTAACACACATTATTTAGCAGATCCAAATTTACCTCGTTATTCCTAAGATATCTCTGGTTAATAATAACATCTGGTTACTTTCAATCCATTTCCGAAACAAGCAAACTAAGAAACTTCTGTCATCCGGTGAATGTTTGCACTTGGCTAAAAACACGAAATCAGGGTGCTAAAACTTTTGCACTTCCTTGTGTACGTGTGTTTCTCCTCTTTTTAATGGTTACAATGCTCGTTATTAAAGACATCCTGAAAAACCGGGCCTTGACTTTTTTACTCCTCTGAATACATCCGAAGGTGAGTGTCTGAATGCGTGTGGTGTCGTGGCATGTGCATCTGATCATGATGGACAATCGGGGAGCTTCAGCGTAATCCGAGCCAGTGAGCAGAACCGTGATGGATTGTCGATGTGTTTTGTATGGATTGCTGCTTGTGTGCAATATTATTTCATCCTCGGAGCATAACTGTTGCATGATAAGGCTCACAGTAAGGTTTGTGGACATTTGACCACTGTTGAACATCACATTCCAGATGTACACCGGTCAGCCATAACATTATGAGCAATGAGAGGTGACTGGATCAGAGCATCTCCAAAACTGCAGCTCTTGTGGGGTGTTCCCGGTCTGCAGTGGTCAGTATCTATCAAAAGTGGTCCAAGGAAGGAACACTGGTGAACCGGCGACAGGGTCATGGGTGGCCAAGACTCACTGATGCACGTGGGGAGCGAAGGCTGGCCCGTGTGATCCGATCCAACAGATGAGCTACTGTTACTGTGGTTCTGATAGAATACACAGTGCATGATGGGTCAGGGCTGTTTTAGCAACAAAAGGGGGACCAACACAATATTAGGCAGGTGGTCATAATGTTATGTAATTTCCACTAGATGTTGGAGCGTGGCTGTGGGAATTTGAGTTCATTCAATTACAAGAGCATTAGCCCGTTCAGACACTGATGGAGAGGTTCGGTCACTGTTCCAGTTCATCTTCAAGGTGTTCAGTGGGGTTGAGTCAGAGTCAGGGCTCTGTACCGGACACTCAAGTTCTTCCAGTCCAACCTTAACACACTATGGAGCTTTGTCATGCTGGAACAGAGTTTGGGCCTCATCAGCTACAGCATACAGAGACATTCTATATAGTTGTGTGCTTTCAACTTTCTGATGACGAACCATATATGGGTGTGATGGTCAGGTGTCCACAAACCTTTGTCCACAAGCTATTGCAGGGGTGGGGGTTGAATCAGTAGCCCAGGCCCATGGGACAACAGATTTCGTGTTTGGGTGGATTATACAGTTTGACAAGCAGAAAGATCAAACATGCTCCTTATTGAATTTTACAAAGTAAATGTTTTCATTGTGTGCATATCTTTATATGTAGTGCTTTATGTGTAGCACTTGTTATTAATCCTGCCCCGACACACTCTGACACACGGTTTTAACTAGCCATATAGACCGGTGGGACAAATTGTTTCTGGAATATTCACTATTCACACAAAATGTTTTTGTTTACAGCACAAATATGGTGTTATGCATCAGATGTTTAGTTCGAATAGTTTAATGATCATGTAAGGGGATATTCATGCATCTGGATTCAGGGCGATCAAAAACAGGGCTGGACGTCACATCTTGGCTTTTACATGTCTGCTGGGCTAGCTGATGAGTTTCTGATTAGCTCACCCCCATGTCTGCACATAGCGGAGATGAGTATTTGCACTTCCAGAGACTGACTGCCGTGTGGAATAATAAGGATACAGCATTCCAGATTTTTCAGCTCTGATACTCATCTCGAAGCTTTGAGTACCAGCTTTATGCCAGATACTGATCCTATACTAACATGCTTATAGTTTACTCTTGGCTTGTGGCATGAAATAGGGCAGGGTTTGAATTAAAGTCCGTGTTTTGCGCCAGCAGCTGTCTCAGTATCTAGGGTATGGTTTTAGTGCATCCTTACTTTCTGATTGGCTTTGAACTTAACATTTACAACAAGTCAGCTTCTCCCCTCTGCTCTAACCCGTGATGAGATGGACAATCAGAGGGGTTCTCAGTCCCACCCCAGGGAAGTAGGTGGACCGTGGCAGGGCTCGGCGAACAATGCCACCCATCAGAACCCCCACGGAGGCGTGAGGAGAAGACCCCAGCGCTCATCGCACTCGGAAAGCCATGCCTCAGAAGAACATTTATTCTTCCCCGAGACGTACGGGTCTGTGCATGGCTCCAGAGGAGAGTTCGTGTGGTTCAACAGCAACATGTACGAGCAAGCCGAGGACTACTTTCAGAGCCCGCCGAGCTCGGGGACGAGTCCGAGAGAGCAAGTCGTCCACCGCTCCCTGGTGTTCCGAGCCAAAAAGAAACCGACTCGGCCCAGTCGAGAGGAGGGGAACCCAGTCCGGTCTCGCTCCTACAGCGCTCAGAAAAACCAGCGCTCGTCCTCCGAGCCGCAGAGGGGACGCAGGAAGAGGGGTTACTCGGAGACGGAGCGTCCCACTCCGAGAAAACGGGACAAGTACGCCACTTTTCAGGGCATAGGCCAAGCTTGCGGTTATCTGCTTTGTGTGTTAGTTGCCTCGTCATTGTAGGGAAAAGGGTGACGAAGCTTTATACTGGTTTGTGTGGGTTCAACTGGCTGGACGCAAATGGGCAAAAAGCCAGCCAATAGATTACAAGGAAGGTTCTGGGCATGTGCTGAGCACAGCATAGCACGGCCTGGTCAGCAAAAAACAATGAATGGGTTTTAGTGACATTTTACAAACCTACCTACGTCCAGAGATCTGTTTTCTTTAGCCTTTATTCCTTAACTTCAAACAACATTCACCACAAAACAGTGAAATAACATTGTGCAAGAGGTGAAGTGTGATAGTTGACAGTTTTTAAATAAATGTAAGGGGTTTGCTGTTCAGAAATTAACACACACACTTATTTAAGGCGTGTTCTAAAGAATGAAGTAGCACCGTTTTTGAAAGGATTCCTGTTTTGTTCAGACTTTTGTTAACGTAAAATGAATCTGATGAAGCAAAAAAATAAACGTCAGCTCGTTCATCTGCTGCTTGTCATGATTCCTTTGCTCTCATTTGCGGGCCCTCAAATATCCTTAGTGTTCACATGGCTGATTTTGTCAGAAAATTTGTCCGAGTCAGACGATAAAGCGATCAATCCAGCATTACAGGCCGGCGTCAGCCCCAGCACCAGCAAGTTAAAGACTTATGTCATTCATTTTAACCTAGCTACCAATCTCACCCTGTTTTCCGTCCTTTCTTGTCACAGCATCATCATGAGTGGACTCCAGTGCCTGGCCCAGGAGAAGATCTGGTTCGACAAATCCAAATATGACGAGGCAGAGCGACGCTTCTACGAGGGAATAAACGGTGTGCCTTCGGCTCCTCAGGTACCTGGAGAGATCTGGCAGCTAAAGAGTATAGCTGTTTGTTCAGCTGTTATTTGTCTGTCTGTGGCCAAAGAACCAAGCACAGTGTCTTCTTTCAAAGCTCTTTAATCCCTTTTCATGTCGCCCGGCTGCTTTGTACCGACTTCACCTGCTTGCTCTTTGTCCTGTCTGCCTCTGGCTTGCTCCTTTGACTCGGCCTTCTCTACCCCGCCGTGCCCTTTAAGGAGACAGATGCTAACGGCTTCCTGCAGGATATGGTTAAAGCCCGCCAGGCTATCCAGCAGTCCCTAGCCGGAGTGAGTACTGCCCCATCGTACCTTCAGACTCAGATGAAAGGGTTCTGCTTACACCGAGCCTGAGGCTTTAACATCAAAACACATCATAGGGACATATTAGTGTGTTATTTTAAACGTTTTGTAGCTACTCAATACTAACCACTTTAGGCAAAATTAAATCCGTTATAATTTATTCGAAGATTCTTCGGGCAATCCAGTGGGACTTTTTTTTTTTAATTTTTACTTTTTCCTTATAGTATTTTTGCATAGATTTAACTTTTATTCAAGTGGCTATTATAAGAGAGAGAATATAATTATCATCACGGTAAGAACTTGGATGGTATAAAATGATCCAGACGAATTGGTTAGAAAACAAATGATGAAATGATTTGGTAATGAAGAAGGAGACGGTTCCCCGTTTTCGAAGCTTTTAACGGAACTCTAAATGCCATTAAGTTGCCATGTCATCGAAAAACATCTAGCTCCAGTTTAAAGGGTCTGTGGAGCTCATAGAAATGAACCCGAGGTCTGAAGAAGTGTCTCGCTTTTGATCGTTGCTTTCTGTAAAATATAAAATCGTGCTCCTTTTGACCATGTGTAGTATTTACAGTCTCATAACTGTGCGATTTACAGTTAGCTGACCGAAAGCAAGCTGTACACACAGCTAACTCTTTTGGGGAGATAAATAAATAAGGATCGTGTAGACGCGCAATAAGACCACTGCGTTATTTTTTTCGTTAAATATTCTCAGTGAAGCAGCTACTCGTGTCCATATAGAGTCACACTGAACAGATCGGAGTTCTCCTGGACTGTTGGCTCGTCCTGGCACATGCTATGATTTACGTCTCGAATAAATGAATTCTATGAAAAAGATTAGGATTGCTTTTCATTTGTGTTTAACATTCACGCACTTGCTAAATATTTTCCATAAACTCTTCTGTAAGTCCTTTTTGTTTGTGTTCATTCTTGCATGTCATGTCTCCCTGCTTAAAAGTTTTGGCACCCGTGAGATATACTATATATGAGATACAGTACATTCTGCTTGTTAGCATAATATAATGATGTTTGTCAAGTTTTTATCTCTCTCTCTCTATTGATGAGAGAACACAATTCGTACGCCAACCTCATGTGTATGCTTTTGTTTTTCTCTCTCCTCTTCCTGCCCTGTTTTTTTTTTTTTTTTTTTTTCTTTCTTTCTTTGTGGGTAGGTGAAGGCAGCGCTACAGTCGGGTAAAGCACACTCCCGTCCCCAAAAGCCTCGCGAGCGCAAGTCTGTAAGTGCCCCGGCACTGCAGGCCTCGCATGGGAGCAGAACATACTCTGTGTGTGTGAAATGTGCATGTGTGCTGCTAACTAAATAAAGTTGCACGTGCATGCTGCGTTCAGAGCCTTAGACGTTTCTCAATAGCAAGAGGACAGACTTGTGTTCCTGAAAATAAAACAAATTAGTAGTAAAAATTGGATGAATTATGGTGACTGGTAGGAGATTTGATTTATTTAGTGATTTTAGAAGGAGTCTCCAGCTTAAATCAGTCAGAGGTAAAGCTGTTAGTGTATTATTATAATAAAAACTGGACGGTCCATAACATAAAACAGGATAAACATACATGAATGACAATGCAAATTGTTGTGGATTGAGAGAAATACACTACATTTGCCAAAAAGTTTTTGGGACGTCTGTCTTTACATGCACATGAATGTAATATGGAGTTATCCTGCCCTTTGCAGCTATAACAGCTTCAACTCTTCTGGGAAGGCTTTCCACAAGGTTTATGGGAATTTTTGACCATTCCTTTAGAAGCACATTTGTGAGGTCAGGCACTGATGTTAGATGAGCCTCACAGTCTCCACTCTAATTCATCCCAAAGGTGTTCTATGGGGTTGAGGTCAGGACTCTGTGAAGTTCCTCCACACCAAACTCACTCATCCATGTCTTTATGGACCTTGCTTTGTGCACTGGTGTGCAGTCATGTTGGAACAGGAAGGGGTCATCCCCAAACTGTTCCCACAAAGTTGGAAGCATGAAATTGTCCAAAATGTCTTGGTATGAAGCTGAAGCATTAAGAGTTCCTTTCACTGGAACTAAGGGGCCGAGACCAACCCCTGAAAAACAACACCTGAATTCAATGATTTAGAGGGGTGTCCCAAAACTTTTGGCCTTATAGTGTAAATTCACTCCAGACGCGCTGTTATATGTAAAGTATCACACCACTTGTTGATTATTTTCCTAGAACGGAACATCATGTTGTTTTTTTTCTGCTTGGCGAATGATCCCACTTCCCTCTTGTTTTGTATCTCTGGTGTTCTCTGGTCTAATCTGTGTTCTGTATTTATGGTGAAGGACTCGCATTCCTCCTGTGCAGTAAGTAAATAATAGCGATCCAGGCCGAGTCTGTGGAAACTCGCCAGCTGTCGATTTCTGTCCTGCACCCTGTGCTTTTCTTTCACTGCTCAGCCAAAGAAAGCGTCAGCTCCACCCTGCGAAAGCGACCGCCTCCGTCTCTCACGTCGATATTCCCGTTACAGAAAAGACATTCAGGGCATTTAAAGTCGAACAAATGGAAAAACAAGTTGGCGCATAAAATCACTCAAACTAAACCACGCGTGTCGAGAAAGACGCTAGAAGGTTTTGTCACTGCTTTGTGCTGCACTTGAAATTCTATAATTAATTTGCCCCCTGCACGGTGTGCTTTCTAGACTCCAGTGCGCTCACCGAGAGCTTGGCATTAATGCAGTGTGTCGGGGGAAAATTTGCACCCTTGTTTCGTTCCTCCTGGCAGTCCGAGTCTCTAATCGTCTCCGTTTTGTTCTCGCCTCTAGAGTCAGAATGCCAGCAAATCAGAAGATCAGAGCGAGCTGGTCTCCCGAGTCAAGAGCCTGGAGCTGGACAACAAGAACCTGCACAAAGGTGTGGGTGGGTGGGTGGGTGGGTGTCTGTGTGTGTGGAGCATCAAACTAAAAAATGAAAATATTCCCAGTGAGATTCTTTAGTGGCTCAGTGAAACCTTTATAACTGTTTATACCAAAGCTCTGCTGTTTTTTGAATCTGAATCAGATATTTAGTATTGAATAAAGAGAAAAACAGTAGAATAATATTTATTTATAATATAATTTATAATATTTTGTTGTGTTTAGTTGAAGCAGATAATCTTTTCAGTTGGTGATAATTAGGGGTCACAGTATGATGATGGAATATTACACATATATCGCAAGATGAAAATACACTGATTTTATTTGTGGACACTTTGCATGAGTATTTTGTGTGTGTGTTCTTTTCTGGTCAGTCGTGGATGACCTGAGGGCCATGCTGTCCAAGTTAGAGAGCAGATTGTCCGTGTTGGAGAAGAGTCCGAGTCAGGCTCCCAAAGCAGCCGTTCCACAGGTGAGGAAAAACATCACATCTACTGAAACTACAGCAGCTCTCAGGAGCAGGGTTCGAGGAGGTAATTCCTCCTGTACTCAGTAGATATCGTATAATTCCTGTAATCGTGTCTCATTAGTCTCAGTGAGCTCCTGCGCTGTCCAGTCACCATCAATACACTCGTTCACACTCCATTACTTTCTCCAACTTCAGGCTGCTCCGGCGCCAAGCCCCAAAGTGGTGGTGAAAGAAGAGGAAGAGGACGACGACATCGACCTGTTCGGCAGTGACGAGGAAGACGAAGAGGCCGAGCGCATCAAAGCACAGAGGGTGCAGGAGTACACAGCGAAGAAGGCTAAAAAACCCGCCCTTATCGCCAAGTCCTCCATCATACTTGACGTCAAACCTGTAAGCACCCTCATCCTTACTGCTGTAGAGAATTCACACAAACAAAGAATTTTTTAGTACTAATAATAAATTACACATGATCTTGTATAAAATTCGTAATAGTTTTTACCTATTTTTAGATATTTATCATTGATTTATTTGTTTTTATCGAATCCCTTTATTTTTCTTCCTTTTTTTCCTCATACAAGTCAATTACATTATTTTCATAATATAATATTTTAATTTATTAATGTATTCGTTTTATTAAAACCCTGTTTGTTTTTTTTGAACTCATTTACTTTTTATGTAAATGGATTATTTTTATTTAAATTGTTAGTTGTTAAATTATTTTTTTAATGAATTGTTTTATTGAATTTTATTATTTTTTTGTTAAATGTTTTTTATAATAAAATAACAGTAAATACAATTGTAATATTAACGTTAATATATTAACATGTATTTTTGTTGTTTTTGTAATAGTATTAAACACAATTTTTTATATTTTTAAATTTCATAAATATTTATTTATTTATTCATTCATTCATTTTTTACCAACCTTTTTTTGTTTACTTTCTTTATGCCCTGTTACACCCCCCCCCCTTTCTTCCTCCTTTTATTTTCTCTCTCTCTCTCTCTCACACACACACACACACACACACACACACACACACACACACACACACACACATACACAGTGGGATGACGAGACAGACATGGCCAAGCTGGAGGAGTGTGTTCGTTCGGTGCAGATGGACGGTTTGCTCTGGGGTGCCTCCAAACTGGTGCCCGTCGGTTACGGCATCAAGAAGCTGCAGATCAACTGCGTAGTCGAGGACGACAAAGTCGGAGTCGACATACTCGAGGAGGAAATCACCAAATTCGAAGACTACGTGAGTGCCGACTTTATCCCAGACCTTTAGTGTAATACGCAACGCGTAGCACGAGAACCGTGTTGTTAAACCAACCATTAATCTTTCAATGTATATCTGTATATTTTTCCCATTTTGTGTGCAGGTCCAGAGTGTTGATGTTGCTGCTTTCAACAAGATCTAAACATTTGCTCGACAATCAACTCATCACCTCAATTTCATATGGCTGCCTGCTGCTATTCGATCGCACAGATACCAATAAACAGTTACTAAGCCTTACAGTGTTGTTTTTATTAACGCTACATATTGTGCATAATGTGTACATTTCATGACGGTTCTCAGTCATGCAGATTATCTAAATTGTTTATTCGTGATAGACAAGTAGACTTGTGGTATTTGTAACGGCTACGTTGTAAAGATGGTGCCAGATCTTGCAAAATTCTGTTCAAAAAAGCAGTCATGCTAATATTCATTAGCTGGCTTAGCTGACTGAACAGTCCGACCAGACCAGTGTCTTATGAAGATCTGAACACAAATTTGGTTATAAACATTCCGGAAACCACAATTCCACTTGCTAGAATAAGATGCTTTGCAGATTCCTTCTTCTCTAAGCTGAGAATTTAAGGATGGGGCACAGTCTGAGTGTGGAACCAAGGCCAAGCCAAAACCCTGGGTGCAGAGGCTGCGAGAACGTCGTGTGTGTCCTGTGCAGCAAGGTCATGGTGTCCCTTCTTGGTGAGATGCAGTAGAAAGCTAGAACCCCTGTTTTATGGTCCACAAACACTCCAATCCTGGCTGAAATAGGAGATGGGATCTCCAGCTTGGTTTTATTGTGCTGAAATGTACAGTGGCCATCGAAAAGGTTCAAACTCCATGATTTGGAATTGCAGCCCGGTTTTCCGTCGCCGCTCCCACCGTGCCTATTGATCCCTTTGTAAGAAACTCCGATCCCGATGCCGCCACTGCCGCTCCACTCCACCTCCCAGTAACACCGGGTTGAGACGGCCTCCTTAGCCAGGACCTGAGCCCAGCCGCTGAATCTGTCCAGATGTTCTGGACAGTACTTAGAGTCGTAGCAGGTGCTGACCTTCCGGTTCCCCTCAGAAAGGCAGAGGTAGGAGTTGGCAGTGTTTGGGTCCAATGTCACGTCACAGCAGACTGTAGATTTAGAAAATAGAAGATTAGTGCTGGTGATGTCATTTTACTGTAAATAATACATGCTCTGATCTTTTTTTAAAAATGCTCTCCCACTTGCTCCTGAAGGAATTCTGACCAATCCCAAGTGCTCCTGTATTTATTTCAGCTTCTATTCATTTGCTGTATTTTCTTCTTCCTTTGCTCTCAGCCATTTCCCACCAACCAACCAGTTCTAACTACCAACAGAAGATGCTAAAGTCTACCATGTGCTTGCTCTGACAAATACAAAGCATCTTATTTGAACTGCTGCTTCACCTGGCAGTGTAACACACTTGGAGGAAAGAGCGCTCTGCCCTCTTCCACATACATAAACTCTCAGATGCCCTCTAGTGGCTAGTAGAAAGAATTCCATCCCTAAATCTAAACAGAGCATAGCTTAGCTTTTTGTGTCCTTGCTACAGGTAGCTCTAACGTTGAGATTCGAGTTCCTGATCTCCTCATGATATCATGAAGACCATTCTGTGAGCTCTTATATGTGAAAGTGGACGGATGGCCGTTAACTACAAATGTACTGACAGAATTATATAAAATTTTTTGATGAGGCAGACTCGTCAACTTCATTAGAATTGTAGCGAATATTAGGAAATATTTCTCAGCAGATCTTCGAGTCAAATACAGTGCTTACAGTGTAAAAAGTCAGCTCTGGTCTTCGGCTCTCCGTGTGTGCTTTGTGCTTGGTCCGCGCTTTTCAATAGAGAAACTGTAAAGCATTTGGGAGATAGATCAGTACTTATAAGACGCTGGGTTAATGTACATAAAGAAAGTCGTGGATCAGGGTGTGTGTGTTGGGGATCAGTACCCATTTCAGGACCTGCAGGGACAGGGGAAGTGCTTTCAGCTGATAGACTCTGCCCATCTTTAACTGGAAGCATACAAGAGTTAAAGAGAAGATCAGCTTCACCAGACTAACGTCGATTCATTTCCTATAACAGCACAGTAAGCGAGTGAGATTGAGAGCTAAGAAGTTCAGAAGGTCTTTAATGAAGAACTCACTTAAATCGGAGATCCTGACTAACTCCCTGTCGCACACGTCGTTCACTCGCTCTCTCAGCTCCGTGACGGCTCTCCTCAGGACCATCAGTGAGAAGTACGGATGGACGTCAACACCGGGAAGTTCATCAGGATCAGCAGGAACCAAAAGGGGTTTGCACTTCTGAATAGAAAGAGATTAAAAAACAGAGGATATGAAATTAGAAATGAGATGAATATGACATCACAAGAAAGGCGTTAATACAATCTGAACTTAAAATTTTGTAAATATGAATTTTTACGTTTGATTTTATTTATGAGGTTTTTGTCTTTGAATGAACTCAGATTCAAATTTCCCATGGCTTGAGTTTGTGTAGAAGGTTTCAAATTCAGTCCTATAATCATCAAAAATTTTTCAGCTGGTTTTTGGTGCTACAGTAGTATTAAAAATTCAGAATATATATAATTAAATAATAATTTTGTTTTAGTTTTATTTAGGCAGGAGGCAAAGAGGAAGGCCAAAGAGGAGGTGTATGGATGGAATAAATGAGGATATGAAGCTAGTGGGTGCAAGTGTTGAGGATGGAGAAGATAGGGATAGGTGGAGAGAGATGATTCGCTGTGGCCACCCCTGAAGGGAAAAGCCCAACAAAGAAGAAGAAGAAGTACCGCAATTACACATAATTCATTTTTACATTTTTTTTATTTTTATTTTATTTTATTTGTCATCTTATGATTCTGTCCCTTTTTGTACTGCTGAAAATAGAATTCAAAACCTTGCACCAATGAAAGTCCAACGATCTCTTCATCGATCTCTTACCAACAGGAAGTGGATGTGATCGTCAGTGTGTGAGAGCAGCTCCAGCTCGGCTTCTTTCCTCCTGGTATCTTCGGTTTGTTGGTCCAGATGCTCGAGCAGTCCCTCAGCTTGGGCCAGTGCGGCTCTCTCTTCGGCTCTGAGCAGCTCCTTCACCTCGGTGTGTCTCCTCTCGATGGAGCGCAGCAGCTTAGTGCAGATTTTCTCACTGTCTTCCTCCACAGCCTGTGCTGAGCGCTGAGGACGGAAAGATTTAGTAATGTTTCTCCTTTTGGAAGGAGATGGTCAGGAAAACTTAAGTTAAATGATGAGGGAGGAATTTGGCTGGAATTATGGTGTGCTACTAGATATGCTGCTCTGATTTCTAGAAATGGACACCTGTTATTTCAGCCAGGAAACTCAATCCTCTGGACTGGTCACAAATTCTATACAAATTCATTTTAAACTTTCAGTTCTAATCGGTCAACAATTCAATTAAATTTCATATTAGTGTGCAGCTTCTAATTCAAACTATTATTTTACAAAGAAAACCTTAATTGTTTATATGGATAAGTTTTTATTTAACATTCACAGAAGGTGTCCACCATGAAGGAAAGTCTTAAAATCACTTATCTAAAAAAAATATATACATTTTATTTATACAAATAAATAATAATATATATAATAATATATAATAATAAAATTTATTTATTTATTTATTTATTTATTTATTTATAAAACAAAACAGTTTTGCAGATGTTCCACAGCAATAAATATGACTATAAATTAATTAAATAGTATGATGTCATTCGTTAAACTAATAATAATAATAATAATAATAATAATATGTTTAGGCAAACTAAGTCTATTTGAAGAATAAAACATTTCAGAGTGCACTGTTTTTGAAAAATGATCAACTTTAGGATGCGTTACGATTCAGTGAACTATAACACCCCTCAAGCTGAAGTGTTTTCCTGTAACTTCAAATCCTCAAGTGTTTTCATGATTCCATATAAAATAATAAACCGCAGTTCAACCGAAATGATTGCTTTTCTGTTTTTGTAATTGATCTCTGCTAACCTTGAGGTGTTTCATGATGTTCTTCAGCTCCTTCTCTTTCTCCTTGCTCCTTTGTTTTGATCTTCTTATGGCCTCTTCTAACTGCCTCTGTTTTTGGAGTAACATCAATAAGGCATTGAATAAGACTGTTCAGACAGAAAATAATTAGAACTCGTATATTTGTTGACCATGTCGTCATTTAGATAAGACATTCTCACTCCATTCATTTGTTTCCACATGTGACGCATACATGGTTCATTTGTTTCCGCATGTGATTCACACACATGATTCATTTATCACATGCACTTTGTACACAATTCATTCATCTTAACTTGTGACTCATAAAATGATTCCTTTGTTTCCATGCAATTCATAAATGATTCATTTGTTTCCACATGTGATTCATATATGGTTGATTTTTTTTTTAACATGTGATTTATAAAATGATTCATTTGATTCCACGTGTGATAAATATTTGATTCATTTATCACATGTAATTTTTACCCAGTTCATTCATTTTAACTTGTAATTTATAAACTGATTCGTGTTCACATGTGATTCATTTATTTCCACATGTGATTCATACACATGATTTATTTATCACATGCAATTTTTTTTTTTACACAATTCATCCATTTTAAAATGTGATTCATTAAATGGTTCATTTGTTTTCACACGTGATTCATATATGATACATTTGTTTTCACACATGATTCATATATGATTCATTTATTACATGCAATTTTTACTCCGTTCATTCATTTTACAATGTGATTCATAAAATGATTCGTTTTCATATATGATTCGGATATAATTCATTGGTTCCATGCATAATTCATATATGATCATATCATGTATCACATGCAACTTTTACACAATTCATTCATTTTAACATGTGATTCATGAAGTGATTCATTTGTTTCCACATGTGATTCATCCATGATTCATGTTTTTCCACACGTGATTCATGTATGATTCATTTATCGCATGCAATTGTTACACAATTCATTCATTTCAACATGCGATTCATGAAGTGATTCATTTGTTTCCACATGTGATTCATCCATGATTCATGTTTTTCCACACGTGATTCATGTATGATTCATTTATGGCATGCAATTGTTACACAATTCATTCATTTCAACATGCGATTCATGAAGTGATTCATTTGTTTCCCCATGTGATTTTTTTCCTACACATGAATCATTCGTTTTATCATGTGATTCATACACACAATTCATGTGATTTTTATAGGATTCATTTGATTTAAGACTTGTGAGGTGTACATCAGAAGGACAGGGTTATACTATATCTATTTGTATAAATATAAACTCTGATATAGTATAACCCTGTCTTCTTCTTCTTCTTCTTCCGGCTTTTCCCTTCAGGGGTGGCCACAGCGAATCATCTCTCTCCACCTATCCCTATCTTCTGCATCCTCAACACTTGCACCCACTAGCTTCATATCCTCATTTATTCCATCCATATACCTCCTCTTTGGCCTTCCTCTTTGCCTCCTGCCTGGCAGCTCCATGTCCAACATTCTCCTACCAATATATTCACTCTCCCTCCTCTGAACATGTCCAAACCATCTTAATCTGGCCTCCCTAACTTCGTCCCCCAAACGTCCAGCATGAGCCGTCCCTCTGATGTATTCCTTGATATAGTATAACCGTGTATTTAGTGTTCGAATCAGAAAACGAATCAGCTAGAGGAACTCAACCAGTGGAACTATGATTTAGTGAAAGTATGCAGTATAATAGTGTAGTGAAATTTGTTCTAATGAAGAAAATATGTTAGCTGAGACTAAACGTGGATGGGAAAGGTCTTTATGTACTCATTGGTAATGAGTAAGTATGTAAAGCTTTCCTGTGTGTGTGTGTGTGTGTGTGTGTGTGTAGCAAAGTTTGCACTTACCCAATCAAATCCTAATCAGTATTGCTAATTCTGTTGTGTAGTTAATCATTAGTGTGCAATATCAGGCAGGTCACACAGGAGACGAAGTAAAGGTGAAATCTTACTTCACTCTTTTCTTTTCTCCTTTTTTCTCTTTATTTAACCAGATTTAATGTGACATGCATTAAATTGCTTTTTAGTTTTAGTTAGCTTGTTATGTAACTTCACGCTTCATGACTTTCTCCGAATCAGTGCAAGGGACGTTTTGAACCTCCGCCCTTTAATCTCCTCCTTCAGCAAATAATGTTTGCGTTTTCATTCATGCATGACAAACACATTCGAGCACGCGGGCGATTTACAATGGAAGCTTCCGGAAAACTGTCTCTAAGTGACCAGTGAAAACAGGGGCATTGCAGAAAGGTGTCAAATCCATGTGAGATTTCCCTCTCACCTGCTTTTCGGTTCTCTCCTCGACAGCTGGCACGGTGTGATGACCGCTGTGTCCGTCCGTCACGCAGAGAGGGCAGACGAGCTGCTGATCTGTCCGGCAGTAAAGCTCGAACAGCCGGCCGTGCCGATTACACACTCTCTTGTGCAGTTGTCTGGTTACGTCTGTTAGTTTGTGCGTCTTGTGCTGTTTGAGGTGAACCTCGCAGTAGGAGGCCAAGCACTTCACGCACGACTTCACAGCTCTGCGCTTTCTCCCTTGACACTCGTCACACTCCACTTCAATCGCTTGAGGAGCTTCCTGGATCCCGGCGTCCCTCAGCTTCTCCCTCAGCTTCTCCACCAGACCTGCCAGCATGGTGTTCCTGGCCAGGACAGGTCTCGTATTAAAGGCTTGACGACACTGAGGGCAGGAGTAACCCGTCTTGTGCTCGGTTTTCTTCCAGTAGCCTTTAATACACTCCATGCAGTAACTATGGCCACAGGGAATAGTCACCGGATCCCTCAGCACCTCCAAACACACTGGGCAACAAAAGTGGTCCTCGTCCACCGCGATAGTAGCTGCGGCTGCCATTTTTTTAAGACAGATAAGGGAGAAACAGAACGAGGCTTTTATGTCCACACACACACTGGGTGTGGGAGTAGCTGCACAGGTGAAAGGCGATCCAGGTTGCACCCAAACCAGCTCACAGCGACCAATCAGGCGCCAGAGCAGAACAGTGGAGGGTCACTTCCTTGTGCTACAGGCATGGAAGCGTAGCAGGTGCTTTACATACAACAGATAGGAAAATGCTCAAGGAAAAGCAAACATTCGAAACCTGATTGTTCTTTTTAACACCACGGATCATTTCCCTTCACTTTAATTCAGCTGGAAATGCAGGAAAACACTAAAGTCTGGTCGAAAACTCCAGGGTTTATATAAACCTTAACAATAGCCTCACATTAAATCCTGTTTATCTCTAACGCTATACAACTATAGGCTTACTCTCACAGGCACACACATATACACACAATCACAGATCATGTTTCACCTCCTGCAGGTTCTGAAAGTCCTGTTTCTCTGGAAACCTTGTGTCCTCCACTATTATTACTTCAGAGCCTAATGTTTATGTAGAGTCTAGAAGCATGTTGTCGGAGTCCTCGAACCCACCTTCTCACTCACACTGGAGAAAAGATACAATGCCTTTTTACGTAGAAAATAATGAACAGTTAGAGGGAACACTGCCAAGTTTGTTTTTTATTTTTTATAAAATGCCAACAGTTTCTTCCACATTTTACCGGTCTGCAGGTTCTGCTGGATCAAATGCTTTGTTGTAAAACCTTACATGAATGTGTATTTGGTGTATTTTTCCAATATAAATAAATCAGTCGGCACCTTCTGACCAATCAGAATCGAGAATTCGACAATACACAGCTACATATACACCGAGGCATAACATTATGAGGTGGAGTGAATAAGACTGATGATCTCCTCATCATGGCACCTGTTAGTGGGTGGGATATATTAGGCAGCAAGTGAACATTTTGTCCTCAAAGTTGATGTGTTAGAAGCAGGAAGAATGGGCAAGCGTAAGGATTTGAGCTTTGAGTTTGACGAAGATAGACCACTGGATCAGAGCATCTCCAAAACTGCAGCTCTTGTGGCGTGTTCCCGGTCAGCAGTGGTCATTATCTATCAAAAGTATCCTGATCTGCTGCTAACATCTTGGTGCCACAGCACACCTTCAGGGATCTAGTGGAGTCCATATCCTCCACGGGTCAGGGCTGTTTTGGCAGTAAAAGTGGGACCGACACAATATTATGCAGGTGGTCATAATGTTATGCCTGATCGTTGTATGTTACTGTAGCAACAATATGATAAACACAACAAACTAATTCATTTTTTGCAGTCAAAACTAAGAATTCGACCGTGCTGAAGGCTGGTATAAAGAAAATGAATCCTTCTGACCAATCAGAATCAAGAATTCACAGGTATATATAAGTAAATAAATAAACGATAAGAGACGCTATTGCAGTCTAAGGCGCTTGGTTTAAACAAACATTTGTACAGAATACAAAGCTGTTTTCCAGAAACACTTTATTTTCCATTTTATGAAAAATAAGCATTTGGCATTGTAACTTTATCTATAGATTTTATCGATAGATTTATTTATTTATTTATTTATTTTTTATACAAATGTTCATTCACAAACATTAAAGCACTGACCACAAGCTTAATGATTGAAACTTGCCATTAATAAAAGCAAAACAAAGCGATTATTTCTGTAACTGTTAATTACTTGATTTAAACTCAGTTCACAGCAGATACAACCACATTTCTACTGTCGAGAAATATTTTACAACCATCTTGGAAACAGAAAAGCTTGGTCACATCGTCCATTTTGTTCTTTTTTTTTAAAATAAAAACACTCATAAATCTGGCCTCCGTAACATATATATATTTATTTATATATTTATTTATATATATATATATATATATATATATATATATATATATATATATATATATATATATATATATATATATATATATATATATATATATATATATATATATATATATATTTTATACATCTTTCTATAATACAAGGTTATGTCACTTTCTTAATACTTGGCTTTTTTAAAATAAGAATAATATTTAAACGTTTAATATAGAATAGAATTGTTAATAACACTGAAATACTGAAAGCCGAGAGATGTGTTGGTGTGGTCAGTTACGATGCTACCGCCGTCTCCTACGCTGATGAAGTCTGAGTCGAGGAGCCGGTCTGCAGCCTACAGGAGGGGGAGAGAGACGTTAAAGAGGCAAGAGCTCTGAGAAACATCCTGAGGAATGGTTTGAAACAGAATGCTGACTCTAGCAGACAGACATGGCAGAGGATCTATTTTAATAACCCCTGTGGTGTGATATGGACCTAACAGAAATTCATTTTTCCTAAAAGTGTCATTTAATTGTTTAAAAAAATCTCAGCAAAACACACACACTCACCGATCTGTGACGACATTGCGAAGCCACTAAACATCGGCACCGGGACACCGAAGGCGTTTTGGCCAACAAAAGCTTGAAAGACTGAAGGTGTCTGAAGATCTAAAAAGAAAGAAAAAGAGGTTGCAGTTTGTGTACAAATGGCAGGTTCACTAGAAAGCATAGTATACTGAGTAAATGGTTTTAAATTTGCTTAACGACCGTTAATGAACTCTCGGTTTTTGATTCACTGATTCAGACTCTCCGATTCTGAACGGATTCTGATTCTGTCTCTAATGACTCTAAGGTTTGGATTCAATCTTTCTGGACGTCTGATTTAAAGACCCTGTTTCTGACTCTGTCTTTCTGAATTCTGTCTCTAATGACTCTTGGTATTTGATTCACTGATTCAGACTCTCTGATAATTCTAACTTTAATGACTCTCGGGAATTGACGTACTGATTCAGACTCAACGATTCTGGTTACTGATTCTGCCTCCATTAACTCTCAAGATTTGATTCACTGATTCAGACTGTATGATTCAGACTCCATGACTCAGTTAAAACCAATCTGATTCTGTCTCTAATGATGCTAAGGTTTTGATTCACTCATTCTGAAAGTCTGATTTAAAGACCCTGATTCATACTTTAATTCTCTAATTCTGTCTCTGTTGGTTTTTGATTCACTGATTCAGACTCTCCGATTCAGACTCCACGATTCTACCTTTAATGACTCTCAGAATCTGATTCACTGATTCAGTCTCTCTGATTCAGATGTCACGATTCCGGTTTCAAATATATGACTCTTGGTTATTGATTCACTCATTCTGAAAGTCTGATTTAAAGACCCTGACTCTGACTTTAATTCTCTAATTCTGTCTCTAATGGTTTTTGATTCACTGATTCAGACTCTCTGATTCAGACTCCACGATTCTACCTTTAATGACTCTCAAAATCTGATTCACTGATTCAGATGCCACTATTCAGGTTTTAACTATCCGATTCTACCTCTAATGACTCTTGGTTTTTGATTCACTGATTCAGACTCTCCGATTCTGAACTACCTGATTCTGTCTCTAATGACTCTAAGGTTTGGATTCAATCTTTCTGAAAGTCTGATTTATATATGACTCTTGGTTATTGATTCACTCATTCTGAAAGTCTGATTTAAAGACGCTGATTCTGACTTTAATTCTCTAATTCTGCCTCTAATGGTTTTCTGATTTACTGATTCAGTCTCTCTGGTTCAGATGTCACGATTCCGGTTTTAACTATAAGATTCTGCCTCTAATGACTCTCGGTTATTAATTCAGACTCACCGATTCAACCCGCTGATGTGAATTTGAACTATCCGTATTTGAACTGATTCAGACAGTCTGATTCAAAGACCCTGATTCTGACCTTAACTTTCTGATTCGGTTTTTCTAATGACTCTTGGTAGTTGATTCACTGATTCCAACTCCCTGATTCAGACTCCCCGATTCAAGCTTTAATTCTTGTTGTTATTGGCCTCAGCTTACCTCTAAGAATATTTATTTCTCTCAAAGAGAAGCCAGCTCTATACTTGTATAGACGAATCTACATCTAAAGCAACATGATTTAAAGCGTAAACAAATACAAATTTAGGAATAATAGCAAAAAAACGGAGCCTTCCTACTGATAAGGAGACCATCCTATTAATTCAGACTCGATTATCTCCTGATAGAGATCTGTTTTTTGCGCATCGCTGCAGCCATATTGTAAACATTATCACTTGAATACAGATTCAAATTTGCTGGCTTTTATTTCACGCCTATCTGCAGACAAACAGGATTTAGGATAGTATGGTAAGTTATTAGATGTTGAAAGCTGCTCAACACCACAAATGATCTACAGCAATAAACAGTCGCTGGATCACATGATATCGTCTGCTCTCTCACCTGTATTCGACTCTGCATCAGCCTTTGGCTTGGTATTCTGAATAATGGTGACTTCACCGACTGGAAACAAGAGGAAAAATATTACAACATCAGCAATTTTAGCCATTTTATGATCCAACTCTGTACGCCGTATAGCAGCATAATTTTAAACTGGATTTTTTTGAATACTTGGCAACGCTCTTTATACACCAGAGAGCATTATTATAGGTAGAACTTTATAGGAACTTCCTGTTGCATCACTGCATTATTGATGTATCAAAAGCTACATGACTTTCTGCTTACCTTTTTCTGAAATATTCACAAATCCACCTTGGCACACGTCATCGAGCAGAGCTTGGAACTCAGACACCGCGCTCATCACACACCCGAAACCAGGGTCCGCTGTGATGCTGGGAACGTCCATACACACGGGCTGGACACACACCGACCCGTAGTTCTAAACAAAAACATCGAGCAGAAGACTGTGGGTCAGTTATATTGAAATCTGACATTTCTTTTAATGCAGGTATCCTGAAACCTGTAAGGAAGCAACATGCAAATGGTTGCAAAAAATATCCTACTGTTAAACACATTAATCTGTGAAGTCTTTGTTTGTCTGTGAGCGAATAGAAAGATACCTATTCCTTTCTAGCATTGTAAAGCAACTAGAAATAACAGCTCGTTTATTTTTATTCAGTATTTAGTGAACTACAACCCCATAACTCAAATTTGACCTGGTTTTTGTTGTGTACATTGAAATAAATGCCCCAAGAAAAACAAACAGCCGTTGTTTACTAGTTTGTGTTCACGTTTCAGATCTATCCGCGACCGCTCGTTAAGGAGGACGCAGAAATATTACCTGCAGGAAGGAGATCTGGTTGTCGGTTTGAGCGAGGTTGCTTAATTCAGCGTCTCGTTTCTTCAGCTCGGCGATCTCCTGCTCCAGCTGGCAGAGAAGCTCCTCGGCTTGGCTCGTGGCCGCTATCTCCTGATTGCGTATCAGCTCCTTTACCTCCGTACGCCGCCGCTCAATGGAGCAAACCAGCTCCGTGAAGATCCGCTCGCTCTCCTCTAGAGCCGCCTGTGCTGAGAGCTGGAGGCAATGGAAACAAACGAAAGTACTAATTAAACTTTGATGATTTACTGGATCAGGGTTTGAACAGAGCAGCTTGTGTTTCTTAAGCTATTTAGCTATGACGTGCATTGAACATGAGTACAGCTTTCATAGAAAGTAATTACATATATGTCTTAAGTGGTAGGAATTTAAAAGAGGAAATCGGGTCTCCCCAATTCCACAAAACCCTGGATGGACTTTTTCATCACAGGTCTCTAAAAACAAATCGCTACTCCTCCGAAGATAAAGCCAGATAATGATCACTAGAGATCAGTAAAGAGGATACACTTTGTGGTCAGACTCACAGTGAGAGACTGTGTGGCTCGTCTCAGCTCCTGCAACTCCTTCTCTCGCTCCTCGATTCTCTGCCGGGACTTCCTCTGTGTTTCCGCCAGAGCGTCCTGTAAATACACAGCACAGGAATCTGTAAATAATACTGGAATTGTAGCCGACTGCTTGTGTGAACATGTTTTTTGTTACATTTGGGGGTGTGCTCGGATAGGAAAATAATCAATAACGTAATTGAGATGAATTATTATTACTGTCCTGAAGCTGATTATTTTCCAATAACTGCATGTTCCGAAAGTGTTTTATTCCCATTACACCACCGCAATTTGTCGACAATTACAGTTTTTCATTTATTAACGGACATGTGGTGCTTTTTAACTGCAAGTAATAGTTTATTTCCTTAAAATATACATATTTTATTTCAACTATAACTGTTCCCTAGCGCTACTGCCACAGCAGTACACTAAATGACTCTACATGTAAAGGTGTATATTTATAAAAGGTGAAAAAGTCACCAAGCCGATCCATTCGGGCAACTTTTCCCCCCATAAGGACCTTCATATAAAAGTCAATACTTGTTCTATCACCCCTTGGCTTTTGTACTGTCAGTCATATAGCCGTGTATTATATAAATAATTAATAACGAGCTGGTTATTTTACACGGAGACGGTTGTCTGGAATCGACTCTTTTGAATCGATTCATTTGAATCCCACTGGAAAACAGAGAATCGATTCGCGAGCACACGGGGGAATCGACACACAAAATATGTTTAAAACTGATGACGTGTGACTGGACCAGAGTTGACAGACTAGATGTCGGAAATTAACTTAATATATAAAAGTGTTATATGTTATGTTAAATAAAAGTGATGTTGTGTTTTTAGCACACAAGCTTGATTCAAAACGAGTGGAAGCGAGTCACTGATTCATTCGTTCGCGCAAACGGAGGTGTTTGTTTTTCCGGGACTGTGATCAGTTGTGAAAGTGAAATCAGCGTGGACTGTCCAGCTTTTTTCTTTTAGCATTGTTTACTTCGCACAATCACAGCGGTGACAGTAACAACAAGCACGCTTCACCTTTTTGTCGCTCATCTCTGTGGAGGCCAGCACCGTATCATGGCCCTTGTGCTCGTCAGTTAAACACAGGTAGCAGATGCACCGCTGCTCTGTCCTACAGAAAACCTCCAGCAGCCTGTCATGGCGTACACACAGGCTTTCCTGCAGGCTGGAGGTCGGTGCTGTGAGTTTGTGCTTCTGGAAAGCGGTGGACTCGTAGTGCGGCTTCACGTGATCCTCGCAGTAAGACGCCAGACAGACCAGACACGACCTAACGGCTCGGTTTCTGCTTCCTGTGCACACGTCGCAGTGCACGTCCCCGGGCTCGGCTTGGGTGGGCTCGGATTTAACCGGAGAAGAAGAAGAAGAATTAATCGCCGTCTTTTTCAGTTTCTCCACCACGTCGGCCAACATCGTGTTCCTGCCCAGTACAGGCCTGGGAGTGAAGCTCTGCCTGCACTGAGGGCAGCCATAAACCCCCAAATAATCATCCTGGTCCCAGTAGCCTTTAATGCAGGCCTTACAGTAGCTGTGACCGCACGGAACCGTGACCGGATCCTTCAACACATCCAGACAGATCGAGCAGTTAAACTGGTCATGTTCCAAAAACACACCCGCCTGCGCCATTATAGAAATTACACCAAAGTCTCTGTGTATCGAGGTGACAGGCTGACGGCTTTGTTTTTGTGCGAAGCGGGTCACGTGACGGTGGGCGTGACCTGTAACTGCGGGGGCGGGGGGGGGGAGTATGTTGCCATGGAAAATGACTGACAAAAATAAAGGCAGAAGGAAGGATGGATGGGAGAAAGGAAAGAAAA
Organism: Hemibagrus wyckioides; assembly: GCF_019097595.1. Taxonomy (NCBI): domain Eukaryota; kingdom Metazoa; phylum Chordata; class Actinopteri; order Siluriformes; family Bagridae; genus Hemibagrus; species Hemibagrus wyckioides. The sequence goes on along the minus strand of NC_080729.1, from coordinate 17,448,694 downwards.
ATAGATAAATGACTGAAAACGAGAGAATGAAAACCAAATGAATGACGTATAGAGGAAGAAAAAAGGGAGAGGATGAAATGAAGGGTACGAATGAATTAATGACAGAAGGGAGGACAGATGGAAGGGGGGGGGGTTAAAGAGAGTAAAGGAAGGAGTGAAAAAGAAAGAAGGAAAAGTAAAGCAAATAAATGGAATGAGGAAACAAAGAAGGGAAAGAATGGGAACAATGGCATAGAAAGAAAGAAAGAAAGAAAGAAAGAAAGAAAGAAAGAAAGAAAGAAAGAAAGAAAGAAAGAAAGAAAGAAAGAAAGGGTGGACAGAAAGAAGAGACAGTAGAGAAAGGACTGAAAAGGAAAGAAGGGAAGAAAAGCAAATAAAGGAATGATTAAAGAGGAAAGAATGGGAACAATGGCAAAGATGAATTAAATATAGAGGAAGAAAAAAGTGAGAGAAAGAAATGAAGGGTATAAATGAAATAATGACAGAAGGGAGGACAGATGGAAGGAAGGAATAAAGTAAAGAAAGGAATGAAAACAAAGGAAGGAAGAGCAAATTCCAGAATGAGTAAACAAAAAAGGGAAAGAATGGGAACAATGATTTTGAAAGAAAGAAAGAAAGAAAGAAAGAAAGAAAGAAAGAGACAGTAGAGAAAGGACTGAAAAGGAAAGAAGGGAAGAAAAGCAAATAAAGGAATGATTAACCTGAGCTCATGATCTGGGGGTTGTGTTACTGAGACCCCTCACGTTGTAAAACCCTCTGTCCTGAGACTCCTTCCATAAAAATGATATAAACTTACAGAGAACTTCACCTTATTAACAATTAATCACTTTTCTTCATTGATCTGTTCATTATTATTTTTTATTTCTATGGATTATTGAGGGACCATACGTGTACCTGTGAAATCGGTTACTATAGAAACCATAACCTATTCACACGAGTGTGTAAAGAGTGTATAGATGTGTGATTACCTTGTCTTGCAGCTTGAGCTACTGTCCTAGACGCTGTTATAGAAAACAGATCAACACTTTCTGACCAATCAGAATCGAGAATTCTACAGCTACGTGGTGTAAAATTCTCTGATAAATTATAAGCATTTCTATATTGTGTTTAGCAATATTCTGTCCGACCCGAAGTACAGGACGGGTCCGGTTGTGCTCTGAACACGTTTTCGTGTTCTAATACAGTTTACTTTAGTAAAAATAACAGGCTTGAAGGCTAGTTACCTAACTTTCTTAACCTTAGCTGACCTGGCACTAGATGGCAGCATAAATCATAGAAACGAAGATCAGACATGTTCTGTGATTTCATTTTAATCTAGATTTCATAGAGACTAGATTCGTATCGTACGTGTTTATTGATTTGTGCGTGTTTAGGGATGCTACATGAACACTGAAAATACATACGGACTCCATGAATGGTGATATATTTTATCTTACACACAAATACAATAAGCATAAACGGTTGTGCAACAGGTTCTAAAATAAGTACTCTGATCTTTATTAACCCCCCGTCACCAACCTCTTTATTAAAAACAAACTCATTTCAGAATGCAGGCTCGAGCTCATCGTCTTATTTGATCTTGCGCAAAAATAATAACAACAACAACAACAAGAATAATGTGCGGTAACATGAACACATGCTAAATTCTTGCCAGGAGCAAGGCTGCATTTCAGTGCAATCATTTAAATAAATAAATAAATAAATAATCAATCGATATAAACAACGATATTTTCCCATCTTTTTTTTTTTTTTTTTTTTTTTTTTTTAAATAAAGCCACGAATAGCTCAGCAATCAGTCTAGATTATAAAAGCATACATCTATTTTCAAGCTTGGGATGGTGTTATTATACTGGTCAAAATATTCTAAAATCTTTTTGGACCCAATACATGCAGCTTGTGGAATAAAAATTCAGATAATTACTGAAAATAAAATGTTCCCTTTTTTTTTTTTACCATTCAGTGTAAGTACAGTATCAGGAATCATAATTCGTTTCCAAAGAGAGCCTTTATCACCCTACAGCACTGAATAATACCCAATCACATAACAGGTAGAAATCTTTAACACTTATATTAGGGATGCATTGACACCGAAATGAGTAACCCAGTTTAATGTTAAACCATCAGAGAATGATTTCTCGAGCTCTGTTTGGACTGGTAGCTGCCACGCGCTACTAGCAAGAAACTCTTCCTAGGACGTTATGCTGTTTAAACAGAGCGGAATCGGAGGGTGTGGTCATTGAAAAGCAGCGCCAAATGTTTAGACCCGAGTTCTTAGCAGAGTCTCAGTGATTGCACGACTGACCCGCTCAGACACCGGACTGTTCCTCTGTACGCTCGCGATCACTTTGGTTGCGCTCAATGACCACGCCCCCATTTACGGCTGGTGTGCTCCGGTTAGTTAACGGTACCGCGTAAATCCTGTACATCAGCTGCGTCCCAAACGACGATTCACTTACACTATGCACTCTATCGTATAGTGTATGAAGTTTTGGAAGGATAGAATCGTATCAAACGGAACATAAACGACTTTTTTTTTTTTAGTAAGCGTAAAAGTATAAACCGTTGCTAAGTCGACGTCGCGACGCCGCTAGCTTTAGCCAAATACCCAGAGTCAAAGTATCATATGCAGGGGAACAAAAAGACGAACGAAGTGAAGAAAATAAATGCAAAAGAGGAATGTATTGAATACTTGCAACATTTTCTTCTGTTCATTCATTTGAAGTTATTATTATTATAATAAATAAAGTCAAACCTTTATTTATTTTTTACTAAGAGCCCCCCCCCCCTTAAATGAAAATCCTAGAATCGTCCCCGGTTACGATTGTAACTCATTCGTATGTATATTTCTTTTATAGCTGTTACTTGGTATAAATAGTGTGAAGTAAGATGTTCAACACTGAAAATTTTGCTCTTAAGATCCAAAATCAACATGCACCTGGTAGCCCCGCCCCCTTTTCCCCACTACGTAAGCGAAGCTGCGAGCGTTGCGTGCGTGAAGATTCCATGCTTGTTTTGTTTTTTCCGGGACTACTTCTTGTTGGAATTTTCAGTGTAAACACACTACTCACACTATTTATACTGCAAAATGCTATAGAATAGTGCATAAGGCAGTGATCTGGGACACACCTTGTAGTGCTTTTTCAGGTTAGCAGTATAATCAAAAGATGCTGTAGGAGGTAACTTTCTACCGAGGTCCGTTATTTCAAACCGTCCACTCATTACCATGACAACGCACACTAGGTCCATGTCAGGTATTACAGCTTTTTTGTTGTTTTGTTTTGTTTTTTACGAGGATGAGTAAATGAGCAGAATATTGATTCAACACTCAGTAGCGATGCATCCCTAGTCTCCGTGTATGGCTCTGTGATTCCCTCTTCAAGATTTGACTCTTCTCCCCTCTAACATACTGACATAACGTAAATATTAAACTAAATGTGCTTAGATAAATACGAGACGTTCTGCCATCATCACTTGGTCTTCTCGTCTAAGCCGCATTCTGCTCTCAGTGCCTGACTGTTAGCTGAGATGAAATTGATCCAGTGCTGAAGGTCTTCTGGGATATCAGGACATTCCACCTAAAGACACAGACAAAGGTAACGATTACTCGACTACGCTCACGTGCAAAAGGAACCAGTTGCTCTGGCTTGAACTGAGTTTACCTTTCTCTTGCAGACATGCTGCAAAATCTGATCAGGTGAGCTATGAATAACATTCTGCCTGCAGAGTATGACAGCCGAGATAAAGCCGTCGGATTTGGACACGAAGCGCTGCTCCATGAAGAACGACTTTTCATCCCAGGCCACGATACGGCTCCGTAGCTCGAACGCCTCTCCGAGTCCGAGTGACCGTCGGTAGCGGATGGTCGAGGCTCCGACCACCATCCTCGCTCCGAGTGTGTGAGAGGCCTTGAACATCCCGTTGCGTGTGTAATAAGACAGTCTGGCGAAGTCACACTCCCTCAGATAGCGAGCGTTGTTCATGTGGCCCATGTAATCGATGTCGTGGGGGAGAACTCGGCCATGGACGACCTGCTCGGCTAGCACGTCTCTGACCGGGTCCTGGAACAGATACTTCAGAACCGCCCAGGCTCCTCTCACAAAATACCACAAGTCAACGGTACTAAACAGCACCAGCAAGCTGGACAGAACCCACAGCAACATGTCTCTGAAATACGAGATGGTTAATCAAGTTAATCAAGGAAATCTTCTCTACGTTCTACTCAAATCACACACTGAAACATAACATAACTATAAAACGAATAGAATTGGACCACTAAGGTACATTTTAATTAATCTTTAAAGCTCTTGAAGCTAATTAAGCATACACCACATGTAGTAGGAGATACACAATACGTTCCAAAGCATGTACTTTTGAATGCACCATTACAGCAACATGAAAATAGAGTTCTGTTATTTTATTTTTCGGAATATCGGGGAGAAAGGAGGAGCAAGAGTCCATCCATCCATCCATGTTCTATAGCGCTTATCCTACACAGGGTTGCGGATAGCCTGGATTTGACAAATCCCACTGGACTTGGATCCCAAAGCCAACCCATCACAGAGCACAATCACACACATTTACACACTACAGACAATTTACAGATGCCAGTCAACCTATAACGCGTGTCTTTGGACTTGGGAAGGAAACCAGAGAACCCTTAGTAAACTCCCGAAGCACAAGAAGAACAAACACACAGGGTGGAGGCAGGAATCCAACCCTCATCTCCAGCAGTGAGGCAAACGTGCTCAGGCACACGGTGGCAACAGTATATAATTTTAGGATTTTACGAGTACAAATAATGTGGAGGATCAAAAAAGAATAATAGTTTGAACAAGTATCTTATAACATGTATAAGACAAGTTTGGAAAGGTCTGGAATGTTTGTTTGGATTTGGACCTGCCCCTAATAACCCTTCACATGCTCATAAATTTTGGGGGTGGAGCTTGGTGTACATCCTATTTATCTAATAGAGACTTCACATTCACACACATGAATTCTACCTACAGTGACATTTTTAGCCACGGTAACTACCCCTTTGGGCCAATCTCATTTTTTTCATGGTTTTTTCCCCCCATTACACTCTCAGAAATAAAAGGGACCAATTTGTACTTTTCCTTGTCGCTGAATCGGTACCACTAGGGCCACATATTTTAGTATATACATACCTTTCACAGGAAAGAGGAACATTGTGCCCCCTTACAAGTAATTTGAGCCACATAATTGAACTCATGATGTACCTTTTAAGCTTGACTCTAAAAGCTCACTCAAAGGTACACCACGTACACCTTCTCAGATTAAAGACACGCACTAAAGCTTCAAAAGCTCCACACACCGAATTGTATTACTGCAGCACCAAGAAACATACAGTCAGGAATCTTTATTACCGACAGGAAAATGTAAAGGCCTTAAAATGAGACAGCTTAAACCTACCGTAACACTTTATATGGTGAACATATGATATTTTTTCCCAACATATCATACATCTACCACCTTTAAACCTGGAACTTGAGGTGGTTCTACGAAGGGCACATCTTTTGCACCTTTAGTTTATCGAATTCAGCACGGGAAACCCGTGTTCTACTAAAAAACAAAAAGTAAATTGGAGCACATAATTAGACTCCTGAAAGCTTTACTAAAAGCTAATTAAACTAAACCTACATTACATGCACCTTCCCAGAGATGTGCCCTTGATGTCAAACCAGGGATAAGAGAAGGAAAGTCTTTATTTCTGAGATTAGGAAAGAAAGTAAGTTTTATAAATATGGCACATAAAACATGCCTGACTCATCAGGTATCCTAATATTTTTTGCCATAATACATATCACACACATCATTAAAAGGAAGTCTGCCCCCCCCTCTTCTTCCTGAGAAATGAATGATTTAATTTTTCCAGGAAATAAACTAGTAACCTTGACTGAACGCCTAGTTAGATATCAGGATCTTATTTTCTCCCGTATTGATTACTACAGTGCTCTAGCAATTAAACAGCTCAGACATGTTTTGATATATATTTATACCATAACGAGATTTGTAAACAACAACCACCACCCCCCAGATCAGCTGTATATGAACAGGGAAAAAATATAAATAAAGAGCATGCTAGTCTCACAGCTCGTTCATTTGATGAAGGCTAACGCTACTGATTACAGGACACTGAGACCAAACATCGGTTTTTTTCCCCCTCTAAAATGATGCTGATTTATAATAAAACAAACAACAGGGAAATATTTTGCCACGGATCGCCGCTCTCCGATTTAATAACTCTCAATGAAATGCTTTTAGATGTACTCACGCTAATGAAACGCCGGCTGCAGCAAGCTGATACTTCCGCGTTCTTTGTGATTGGCGTCACTGCGAGTCACGTGACGGACAACCCCACCATTGAGCTCCCAGCCACCCCGCACTCAAAAATTAACATAATCCCGCCCCATTGTTTTTACCGCAAGCAATTTTCACACAGAAATTTTTTTTTTTTTTTTAATCCAGAAATAAATTTACAGAAAACAAAATATTATAAAATGAACACATTGATCATATGCACTTATTCTTCAACTCTGGCACAAAAACGTTAGGGACGTTCCAGCTGCCAGAATCGCTTCAGATAAATGACTCACTGAATCGGCTCCGAGTCTGAATCGACATCTTCCACGTGTCTATCAGAATGTGCAGCAGACAAACGTGCAACATCATGATCACGCCCGTCCTCATTCACGTTTCTTCTCCAGTCCACTCTCCGCCTTTAAAGCTTGGCTGTTTGCCGTCATGAAGCTGATCCAGTGCTGCAGCTCTTCGGGAAACTCGGGAACCTCAACCTGTCGAATGAGTCAGTAGTTCGTTTATTGAAGATTTCTTTTGCTGTGCAAGAACACTAGAAAACATTCCACAAATATGGAATTGTAGCCTTGTGAGGCTCGAAATACTGCTTGGATCTATACTGACATTATTTTTTTTACATATGTGTCTAGAATTTTTGGAAGGAGTCTCCAGTACCAGCACTATGTAACAGTCAGAGATACAGCTTTTCATTTTTTTTTTTAACTTCAAGAAAAATGTGTGTTGTAAACATGTTTCCATAATTCGCATGTTTGGTAATGTCCAAATCATACAAACGGTTGCTTCCATCCACTTTTCTCCCTCCACTTCAGCACATCACCCACCTTTCTCTTGCACAGGTGTTGGAGGATTTTGTCTGGGCTGCTCCGCAGCACGTTCTGTTTGCAGAACATGACGGCTGCCACCATTCCATCCTTATTGGACACGAAGCGTTGCTCAAGGTAGAACGCTTTGTCGTCCCACGTGACGATACGAGTGCGCAGCTCAAACTTTTCCCCTATACACAGGGGCCGTCTGTAGCGGACAGTAGTCGCACCCACTACCATGGTCCCACCCAGGGCCCTCGCAGCCTTCAGGACACCGTTGCGGGCGTACAGGGAAATCCGGGCGAAGTCGCACTCACGTAGGTAGCGTGCGTTGTTCATGTGACCCAGGTCGATATCGTGGAGGAGGACGTGGCCTCCGACAGTCTGCTCTGCTGTGATGTCAAACACCGGTGAGAGGAACCAGGCGCGGAGTAAAACAGCCACCAGGCGGAGGTAGTACCACACGTCCAAGAAGCAGAAAAGAACCAGCAACACAGCTAACAGCCACAACAACAGCTCCCTACAACAGACACAAGCAATGAAACAAAAGATACTCAATCCATAGCTACAAATAGACTGAAGCACATTTTTAATAAGCAGTTTTAACAATTAATTAGAGGAAGTTTAATGTCCTCCACCACATCAGACACTTAACCCATCTTTATACATCATGAGTTGTTTTGTAAGAGTAATGGGGTAAAGCTGAGCACTCGACTCGACGACGAGGAAGCAAACAGATGTACCTTTTAAATTATTAACACTGCAATCTTCACCTTTAATTACGGAAAATATACTGCAACATCTCAATGGTTCAAAGGGTTGCAAAGGGGAAGCTCTTAATAAACCTGCATTTTTAAAAAGGCTTCCGCTTCTCCAAAACATATGTTTTAAATAAATTAGGGATGCACGATAAATTATCGGCCGATATGGGTGAAAATGACGTCATTTTTATTGCTCCGATAAATAAATTAAATCCGATAACTATATCCGATAAAGTACGCTTGCTGGTAAATCAATCAATCAGTCTGATTTATCCGAGATTCATCCGCTTTCCGAGTGCACGTGACTGCAGCTTTCACCTGCGGTGACTCTCAGCCTGTGTCGCACTCATTAGTTCATCATCTGTGAACATGTCTTCACTGTCCGGAAGTGTTTCTCGGTGGCAGCGGAGGACAATGCTATTCATATTGCTATTTGTAACGCACGTTCAGCAAGGATTCTGAGAGGAGGAAAAAAAGGCGTCAAATTTTAACACAACAACAAATCTTATATCTCACTCTCAGGGTCGTCATCGCGGCGAAGCTGGATTAAAAAAATATGAAGCAGCCGCGGCAGCAGCAGCTACTAGCGCTAGACCTAAAACACGGAGCATGTGACTTAAGGTCTATATTCCTTCCTCATCCTCATGCATTAAAAAGGTTGAATAGATGCATTTCTTTGTTATGCATGAAATACTTGAATATAAATTTGTTGTTAATGAATTGTTAATTGCAGATTGAACATAGTTCTGTTAAACCCTTTCCGTTCTTATTGTAGTGCCTTACACAAAAAATAAAAACATCTGAAGAGTCAGGACTTGAACTTATTGGTTATCGGTATCGACCATGAGAAGGATTTAATTATCGGTTTAAATTTTTCATATCGTGCATCCCTAAAATAAATATATTTATATATCAAGGATGTAATACAATTAAAAAAATGTACTGATGCACTACAATGTGGTGGATTAGAATTTGCAAAGAGCTTTGAGTAGTGGTAGGCCACATCTCCTTGATTGGGACTGACACAGAGGACACACCTCTTTTACTGGGACGGACATATAGAGGCCACACCCCCATCTTGGGACTACCACTAACAGGCCAGACCTCCTTCACTGGAATTACACACAAGCCACGCCTCTTTTACTGGGATAGACACATAGAAGCCACACCTCCTTCACTGGGACTGACATACAGAAGCCACACCTCCTTCACTGGGATTGACAGACAGAGTCCACGCTTCTTTTACTCAGACAGATGCACAGAGGCCACACCCTTTTCACTGCGACTGATGGTCAGAGGGCACACCTTCACTGGGACTGACACCCAAGCCACGCCTCCTTCACTGGGATTTACACACAGAGTCCATGCTTCTTCCACTGGGACAGATGGACAGAGGCCACACCTCCTTCACAGGGACTGACACTCAGAAGCCACGCCTCCCTCACTAGGACTGGCACACCAAGGCCACGCCCCCATCTGCCACTAACAGGCCACACCTCCTTCACTGGGATTGAGAAGGTAACGTGGGAGAGAATGAGCAGGAAAAACATTGTAAAGGAAATTTTTTGGTAATGTTTTTAAATAATGAACACCAGGAGTCGGTGTGTGTGTCAGACTCTGTCCTGAAACAGAGATGGCCTTATCGATCGGCTCACAAATATCCCCCTGATTAATGTTGTTGCAAATTGGTGCAGCTGTGCTGTAATTTTATTAAGACACCAGTGCACCGATTCGAATGAGTGAATTTTTACCCCCCGCTGAGGTCTATAACAGAATCCAGGCACAGGACCATGTTTCATTTATACAATTTGCAGAGGCACAGCTGACAAAAATGTTCTTCCTTTTACCAATCTATCATTTTTAAACGTGTGACCCGTGTGACTTGTTAGGTTAAAGAGTCTACTGAGCATACCACACGCTGGCTGCTTGCACAAGACTGAAGGAAGAGACGAGAAACGCAGGACAGACGAGTTCAGCCGGAATGAGCTATGTGAAAAACGGGGCCCACTCAAAATGAGTATGTGCAGACAGATTCGTTCCATCGCATCTCGGATTGGTAATATAGCGTGACTCATTTGTTATCGGCCCATGGCAATTCTTTTTTTTTCCTTTTTCCATTTGGCACTGTGAGTATTTTTTTGATAAGAGTTGTGTTTAACATCAGTCTTTTCTGCATCTTCCCAGGGTGACCTCTGTCTCTGTCTCTCTCTGACAAACATCTTTGTTTGAGATGTCCAAAAACTTGCTTACCATTCCATACAAACACATCATCTGTATATTAGTGACAGCACACTGATCATCGCAGTTCAACCTGCAACGATTACACATTTGATCCAAGATCAAGGTTATGGAAAAGGGGAAACGCACACAACTTCATACGTCTTTCAAACACACAAGCGGACGCTACAGGAAACTTCAGGAATCAGCCATCAGTACAGAGCAAGTTATCCCATCCAGTCTGGTTATGGGGCGGGACAAACGTGTTCTACGGAGCATCTGATTGGATGAGAAGTGTGGTAGTACAGGATGAATCATGATAATAAATCAGAAATAAGCTGTTAATGTCTGAATATTTGCAAAACATGTATACACTATACTGCCAAAAGTTTTGGGACACCTGCCTTTACATGCACACACATTTAATATGGGGTATATAAATAGTATATAGAATATATAGTTGGCCTGCAGCTATAACAGCTTCAACTCTTCTGGGAAGGCTTTCCACAAGGTTTAGGAGTGTGTTTATGGGAAGCACATTTGTGAGGTCAGGCACTGATGTTAGACGAGAAAGTCTGGCTCACAGTCTCCGCTCTAATTCATCCCAAAGGTGTTCTATGGGGTTGAGGTCAGGACTCTGTGCTGGACAGTCATGTTCCTCCACACCAGACTCACTCATCCATGTCTTTATGGACCTTGATTTGTGTACTGGTGTGCGGTCATGTTGGAACAGGAAGCGGTCATCCCCAAACTGTTCACACAAAGCATGAAATTGTCCAAAACGTCTTGGTCTGAAACTGAAGCATGAAGAGTTCCTTTCACTGGAACTAAGGGGCCGAGCCACTTATATATATATACACACACACGCGCACACACACACACGTACGTACACACACCACACTTGTGTTTTCAGCACCAATACTCGCTGTAAAACATCCATAATTCATGGGAACATTAAATGCGGTTCACAGATGATTGGGAAAAATTACAGCTCTACCTCGGTTCCTGTCCACATGTCAGCTCCACAGTTTTAAAAAATAAAATTACCTCTGACATTTTACACCATTATATTCTCTCATCTATTTATTCCCACTAGTCAGAAAAGTAATTTCTTCTCTTAAATGTCCTCTTAAACTGGGCACTAGTGCCAAAATGGCTATGCGGTTTTCTTTTTTTCTTTCTTACTTTCCTCCTAAATAGCTTGAGTAGAAAAATATGCATAAAAAGAAAGAAAAAAAATAATAAAAAGCAGGACCCTTCTGCATCACGCGCATTTGCAAATATAGTTAAGGTTATTATATTTCGCCACAGGCCTGACAAACTGAAGGTGCTCAGGAGCACGTTTTAGTCTGAATATTGACCATAAAGCGCTTTCACTTCAATTTCCTGTAATACCCGAGATTGCACTCCAATCTATATTTCTAACCTGTGGGTTTTATTGGCCAAATAACCGGCGAAACGGAGGCGATAATACGTTTGTGAGAGTCGCGCGCTCAATTCGACAGCCATATTAAGCGCACGCGAGCACAAATGAGTTCAAACTTTCTCCAGGAACCTTCATTTGCAGCCTATAACTTTACCTCCTCCATTTTACTGCACCCCTACAGGCTTATTAAATGCAATAAAACTCAAATAAGAACATTTCCTTCCTTGAAAACAGAACTTACATAGCCGCACGCCAACTTCAGCAGTCTGTCCAGTTCACAGCCTCGACAAGCACGCGCTCCAGTCACAAATGGCCCGTGCACTCTATATAGGCACACTACATAAATAAGGAATATGGCTCATACACTAGAGTGCTCAATGCCCAGTAGATATTAGTTTAGGATTTACAAAGTAAAAGCCGAACTGTCACTCATTCAATGTCCGGATTTGCTTATAAAGAGAAGAGATTCAGCTAAGTTCAATAACAGTGTATACAATAACTTCCTGGACCAAGATTAGCACAAATCTGATTGGTTTAAAGTGTGTGTGTGTGTGTGGGCGTGGTTTAAAAGCGTATCCAATATGTTCCTGGTATCATGGCTACTCCCGTTGTTCGAATCCGATTCTGACTCGAAGGGCAGGGATTTAATGGAGTCGGTTCAGGGAATCGGTTCTTTTCTCGCTTCTTAATTCTTGAAAAAATTCTGGACTACATTAACCCACATCTCTGACCTTAATCAGTAGTTAATGCTTCACTGACCCCCGAGGGTCCTAACAATGTCCTTTAAAAACAGTGGCCATAGTCCAAATGAGTCAAATTCAAACGATTCAGAATTGAGGAATCGAGATTCGGCTTGGAATGAGTTTCACACCTTGACACTGATGTTCTGGTGTTCTTGCAAAGGAGAAGATGGCTCATGCTTCAAGGACTCCTGAGAGTTCCTGATCCCACTTTGAGAGACATGGTCCACTCCTAGCAAGAACATGAACCGAATCAATGTCATGGTCGGGAATCGACTTCAGAAATTTAGAGTTGATTCTCAATTCCCAAATCTTTTAAAACTTCTGGTTTGACTCTTTTGGCATCCACTCCCATCATTAGTTGTTGCTCATTCAAGTGGAAGCTTGTTGAACAACTTTATAAATGTGGTCCTTCAGACCTATGTCCTCTGTAGGGGAAAAGGGGCTTATAGAAAGCACCTCATTAAGTGTAACTCATTATAAAAGCAATGAGGACAGGACATGGATGAATAGTTTCATTACCTGTGGGTAGAAACCCGAATATCTGTACAATACAGCCCACTGTTCTGCATTGGAATGAAGTGATTATTTTAAATAGTGAACGTATATTTAAAGGGGAAATGCATAGATTTCCTTTATGGCTTTCTTTTGTCAGTTCATTACAATTTTTTGCCTGTGCCCGATTTGATCTCATGTTGTTGATTGACAGGAATGGAGCTGTGTATTTTGCATTGCTTTTCTGCTCATCATGGTTGTAAAGGGTGATTATTTGATTTCTGTGCCTGCAGAACCGCTGCTTACTTGATTTCTTTCACCCCCACATCATTCTGTGTAAACTATAGTCTGAATGACTAAAATACTCAAATCAGCTTATTTGCCACCAATAACTATGCCACAAGTCACTGAAATCATAGACATTTTCCCCCAATCTGACGCTTGATGTGAACAACAAGTAGAGCTCTTGACTTCTATCTGCACTGTGCAGCTGCTGCCACTTGATTGGCTGATTGGACTCCTAATAAAGTGGATGATGAAATACTGTATACACAATACATGTTATCTGTATAGGATGAGATCTGTTTGCATTGTAGACGCTAGACCTAGATTGTAGATAAAGACGTCTATATTGACCAAATATCAGCTAAATGTGACTGTTTACCTTAGACATATAAGATACGTCAAATATCACACACTTCCCTCGCCTTTTATCCATCACTATGTCTACAAACTGCCCAAACACTTGCACAATATCCTGTGATCTCTCTTGAAACAGTACGACCTTGAGTTTATCAGGGCGCTGCCTCTCTATGCTGGGAGAAATAATTGGACAAGCCGAACATCATCGTCTAAGACATTCGGAACGTCGCTGTGATTGATGCATTAGGGGAGACTGAATATGATTTTGACCTTGTCATAGTGCAGTCTTCCCCCAGTCATGTCCTTTTGCTTTTACATTGCAGAGTGCGGTGTGTTTCCTTATTCTAACGCAGATTTCACACACCTAGAGGAGTTCAGCTCTCACCTCCATACCATCTATTATTTAAGGTGCATCTATTACATCTGTTGCTCAGCAGCTGCACTACGTACAAATGGCTGCTCTTTTGGGCACATGATATTTAGCTACACTAACGCCTCACCCTGTCAGATAAATGAATTATTTACGATATTGATCACCTTTGAATATCGATTATAGTTCAAATAAAACAAAATTTGAGAGCTAAATTATTAAAACGTTGTCAATACATTATATATTTAATATTAATTTAAATCTGACAACATTCTCGAATCTGACTGGTCGGATGGTGTTCCAGAAGTTTCTAGAGGTTTATATGGATGTTCTCGTTCGAATAAGGTATTAATTCTACGGTAACATCTTACTACATCATCTATATTCATAGAGTTCCTTTTAAGTGTATATTTGTTGATATGGTGAAGGTCTCTGTGAGGAGATGTTTATTCAGCAATTACAGAAGAAGTCTCCAGTGTCAGCACTTTGTAGCTTTACATTGGAAAAGCTGTTTCTTTTAATTTACCATTCTGGACAGAGGGGTCTGCGGTTTCTAGGTAACAAGGCGAGCTGTGTTTTCCAAGAGGGAGAACAAGAGAGAGATTGATGAAGGAACAAATGTTTATAGCTGCCATAATGTAAGTGATAACAGGAAATAACTTGTTTTGCGGATGTCATTTTCATTTAGGGCTTTTGGCAGACGCCCTTATACAGAGTGACTTACAGTTTATTGCATTATACACCACTGAGGGTTAAGGGTCTTGCTCTGGGATTCAAACTCACAACCTTCTAATCAGTAAGCAGATGCCTTAAACACCAAGCTACCATATCCCCACAGTACCACAGTATAAAATGTTAGCCAGGTTGTACCACAGTATTAAATGTAACAATAAACAGATAATAAAATATGTGCTTTTTAAAAAAAGTCCTTGGAGCAATATTACATAGTGTTATTCCACATAGCAAATCTCCAAGTGTAATGTACACCGATCAGGCATAACATTATGACCACTTACAGGTGACGTGAATAAGACTGATGATCTCCTCATCATGGCACCTGTTAGTGGGTGGGATATATTAGGCAGCAAGTGAACATTTTGTCCTCAAAGTTGATGTGTTAGAAACGTAAGTGTAAGGATTTGAGCTTTGAGTTTGACGAAGGGCCAAATTGTGATGGCTAGACCACTGGATCAGAGCATCTCCAAAACTGCAGCTCTTGTGGGGTGTTCCCGGTCTGCAGTGGTCAGTATCTATCAAAAGTGGTCCAAGGAAGGAACAGTGGTGAACCAGTGACAGGGTCACGGGCGGCCAAGGCTCATTGATGCACGTGGGGAGTGAAGGCTGGCCCGTGTGATCCGATCCAACAGACGGGCTACTGTTGCTCAAATTGCTGAAGAAGTTAATGCTGGTTCTGATAGAAAGGGGTCAGAATACACAGTGCAGGACGGGTCAGGGCTGTTTTGTCAGCAAAAGTGGGACCAACACAATATTAGGCAGGTGGTCATAATGTTATGGCTGGTCAGTGTATATAGTTATATAGTAATGTTCTTTAACCAGAAATGATAAAACCGAGCTCATGAATGTAATTGCAAAAAGAATTGAATAATAATAATTTCATCTTTAATGAGGTTAAAAACCTTTGGACGACAAAAAGACACATTTCACATGCATACTCTGTCCCTAATCGCCAATCCTGCAGCATATGATTTCTATTTGCGCTCCTAATTAAACCCAGCTTTTATGTTCTGGAAACGTTTGAATTAATAAAAGCTGGCAAACTTCATTTCAGGAACAGATAAAGCTCATATTCATCACTCGGATGTTTCTTACTGAGCAGCTCGTCACAGCGCGGCCTTGACTGCCTGCCACTTAATCAGCCGCAGACTGAAGAGCTCTTGAAAAGCCGGCGTTCATCACGTTAATGGGGACGCATCGATTGTGGCGCAACGTGCCTCTGAAATAGTAATGAAGCGAATTGAGAAATCACAGATTGGAAAGCAATAAGGAGATTCAACGTTCCAGAGCCGTGTTGATGGATATTGTTTTGTGGGCGGTGTGTTTGCACTCGCCTCTAGAATTATTAATAAATACGCACACAATTTATGATTACAACCGAATTTATGCTGCACAGACAAATCCGCTGGGTTTTTTTCCCCCCCACATAGTGTTATAATCTTATAATGAGGTGGAAACGAATCAAGAATTTAAGAACCTGGAGGTGCTGCAGAGTCCATTGGACATGTTCGAGCTTTCGGTTTTTCAACAGGATTTACGTCAGGAGACTCAAGTAGACGCAGTGAAATCTTAATTTTGTAGTCGACGAGCTATTACCTGAAGTAGTTCTGGAGCCGAACTTTAATTATTTCCCTCATATTGCTCAATTTAGGTATTACACAGCAATTACCCTCTGGACTTGAGTGGACTTGAGTCCACCAGTGATAACAAGGGTCCCTGGTCCCCCACTATTATTATTATTATTATTATTATTATTATTATTATTATTATTATTATTATTATATTTTTTTTAATAATATTTATTTATTTATTTATTTATTTATTTATTATTCCATATTCAAGTGCCACACCAGTGATTTATCTAAACCTCTTGTTGCATGTACAGTATTTGCGGTTTGATCAAAAGCAACACAAGGCTGCTTCACAATACTAAATTATATTTTTTTTTAAAAAACCTTCAGCATCTGTGAAGAATGTTCTTGCCAGGTTGCTTTTAAAAAAATTCCTCACAAGGACAACCAAAAAGAGAGGAGTTATAAAATTTTTTTAACGTAATAAAGTGTCAGATGAAGAGACTTCATTGCCTAGTTTACATCTCAGAGAAAAAGAGAATGTTTAGTTGTAAAAAAAAAAAACTGTTTAAAATCATATATTAATAAAGAGACTAGATCATGAAAAATCATGACCTGATGCTAATCGTAATTGGGGCGCTGCTAGCTCAAGTGGTCATTGACTGGAAGATCGGGGTTCAAGCCCTAACACCACCAAGCTGCCGCGGTTGGGCCCTTGAGCAAGGCCCCCAACCCACCGTGCTCTAGGGGTGCTGCATCATGGCTGACCCTGCACTCTGACCCCAACCCCCAAAGGATGGGATATGCGAAGAACAAATAAAGTCAACTTAACTTAAGCTACTATGCAAGCTTTTGCTTCTGGGCTCCCGTACAGGTCAGAATGGTGTGCTAGTATGCATGAAAGCAAATGGTGTAGTATTTAAGTATATCAGCAGGCTAGTATGCTGGTATGCATAGTAGTAAAGCGCGTGTATGCTAATGTCTTAGTATGCATTGATGTTAGTATGGAAGTCGGCAAGTAGGTTATAATACAAAAAGTATGGGTGGTGGTAGGTAAAGTGGAAAAGGCTCTGGGTTATTGATCAGATGATCGGGGTTCAAGCTGCAGCACAGCCAAGCTGCCAATGTTGAGCCCTTGAGCAACGCACTCAATCCCCCTTGCTCTGGCGATACTGCATCATGGCTGACCCTGCGCTCTGACCCCAACCTCCAAGAATGGCTTATGTGAAGAAAGAATTTCACTTTTTTTTATACTTGTGTGCAAGCAAGCTTGTATGCTAGTAGGGTGAGTAGGACACTTAGCAATAAAGCAAGTAAGTTAGCAAGGTAGTGTCAAAGTATAAAAGTAAGTTAATATTCTAGTACTTAAGTAGGCTATTATGCACATAGATATATTTTTTGTAGCCAGGTAGGCTAGTATATATACTTAGCGTGGAGGTAGGCAAGTAGTTTAAAAAAGTAATCTTATTTGCAAGTAAGCTAATAGTGCTAGTGTACAAGTAGGCTAGTATGTTATTATGGCGGTAAGCTAGGTTAGACTGTAAGGTAGCAAATAGGCATATTAGTAGGTTTTTAATGCTAGTATAAGTAGACTAGTGTGTTAGATTGCCAGTAAGCTAGTATGCAAGCAAGTTGGTATGCTCGTTGGCATGTAGGCTACTAAGCAAGTGTCCTGCTAGGCTATTCTAGCAGGCATGCATGTTAGGAGGCTAGTAATGCTGTGTGGAAATGGACTGTTATACAATGAGGTTAATATTCTGTTAGGAATGAAGACCTGATGTTTTGCGGGTAGACTAGAATTCTAGTAGCCTAGTTTCCAATTTGAGTACTAGGCTAGTCTGCTAGAAGGCTAGTAGGCAGTATTTCTGAATACTAGCATATTTGCATATTAAACTAGCTTGCTTGACTACAGCAACAATCATCTTCTAGCTTTCTGCCATACGATCATAGTAATGTATTCAACTCATGGCTTGACTCTTTCGTAAACTCGCTTCGCTTGGCTTTCCACTGACGCAAACAAGTTTTGAATGGCTCCTGGACCTGGTTGATTCATATGCCAAAAATGCTATATATTAGCATTCGTGAGGTGAAAATTCGTAAGTGTATTGCGAAACAAATTTAATGCAGATAATCTGTTCCAGCCAACCAAAACTATTACCAATACGAAGCGCATGTAAACTGTATGGCTGCTTACAAAGAACTGACCCGAGCCAAGCATTCATATGCCGAGGTTCCACTGTAGTTGCATACAAAGACACTTCTCTGAATTCTTGCATATTTGCATACTTTTGCACGCTATTATCATAATAGCATTCTTACTACCGCACTCGGCTACTATCTTTCTCAGATACATTTATGCTAATGCGTATACGAACGTTCTAGTGACATACGCGCTTCCTAACATACCTGAATACGAGAACACTGGCATACTATCAAACTATGCATACTAATCTACTCGCATACTTGTGTACTGGCCAGTTATTTTCCAGCACATTCTTTTTCTGGAGGGCAAAACATTAGAAGCAGCAAATAAAAGAAATTGTTATGTTACGTTCCCTAGGCGAGACCCGTACCGGAGTAGGGATGTTCTTTCCGACAGCCGTATAATTGAATTTCACAAAATATATTGACGCCTGTGACATTTCTTCTGGATGATAACTTGTCATCAAAGACACTGCTTGGACATTTGTATTTCTTAACCACCTCCACCGGCTCCCTGTGGACCAACGTAATGCAATGTACTGACGCTGCATGTTCCTTGTTCTTAAAAGGTCACGTCTCTCTCCCCGGTCTTACAGGAGCTGTCACAGACTCGTGCTGGGCAGCTGTGTGGTCTATAATGCAAAGTGTTTTCTTTAACCGTCATTACGTGGCTATTACGGTGCAGGACCTGGAGGCACTGGTGTGGAGGATGCAGAGGTGATGCTGAGAAAAGGATACTCTGGGGGATCCAGTGATGCAGAGGAGATGTTAATAGGTGCTGTTTGTGTGCCGTCGCTGATCCGAATAATTGCCTGATGATTGGAAATCTGCTGTAATACAACTACCTAATTTATTATATCAGGAACTATAGATATTGCTGCTTTCCCTGTTTCTGGCCTCTGGCAAAGCAAAGGAGCTGGACAGACTGGAGAAAGAAAATGGTAGAAAGATTAAAATAGTTAATTCTAAGAAAAAGTAAGCTTAGATAACATCTTTTAATCAGTTCAGAAAATAAATAATAAAAGAAGATGGTGGATAATTAAAATCTAGTGAGGACACTCTTCCGGTTTTTTTAAACTGGATTTTTCAGCACAGTTCTTCATAGCTTTATTTATTTAGCTGACTAATTGGACTTTTCTAATCAAGGTAAAACACATCAATATAAATGTTATGGTATGTGGCGACCCGCCATCGAAAGCACATTATTCACCGAATGACCTGTAAAACTGTACAAAGAACCGAGTCCTTGAAGATCCCTTCTGGTAATAGTTGCACCCATTGTGGTGTACTTGAATTGAATGAGGTCATGTAGCAAAGGAAAGTCTTTCTTTCTTCCATGCAAAAGGGAAAGAGAAAAAAAAAAAAAAAGACAACCTCTTCAGATTTCTGTTATCACTTACCTAAAGTCGACGAAGAAGGTCAAATTCATGTGGCTTCACCCAAACAATTGCTACGATCATTGTCTACCTTTTTCGGAAGATATTACAGAAAATTGTTGGCATTTTGTGTCAAGGTTTAGCAAGCACTCCTGCCTTTTCTCTCTGGTGGTTTATCTCATCTTGGCCCAGAGTGGCAATTCAGCACAATTCTAGAGATCCCCAAAGCAAGCATCAGGCAGTGTACTATGTAGATAATCACTTTGTTTTTCTAACGAGTGTCCTTGAAGCAAAAAAGGAATATTTTCAGACAGTCATCATCGTCATCATCACCATCATCATCATCATCATGATCTCTTTGATAATTCGCATTCACAGCTCCCAGGTGTCTGGTTTGATCCTGAGCCTCCCATCCCGTATGTTTCCCCATAGATCCACTATGATTCTGTCTAGGAATAAAAAAGCTGAAGAAATAAAAGAATGAACGAACTATTTTTCAAAGTGCTGTGCTATTTTTTATTGATTGTAGATTTACTTTATTACTTCACTAACCTTCATTCTTACCAAGTTGAAGATATCTTGAATGAAGGAAAATCGATCTACTGTCTCTCGTTATGAGATTATTATATAAGCAATAAAAAGCCCTTTAAATCTTTTTCGAGACATATTTACTCATTTGAAGATCAAATTCTATTGGTGTGGGGTTTTCTTTTGAAAGAAGCCAAATTATCTGTCACTTGAATAAGACACTTTCAAGCTTGAAATGAGTAAAAAGAAATGTGTCGAAATTGGTTTAATGATGTTAGATTTGAGTCAAAAATAATCTGATGATGAGAAATAGGAGTAGATATGGTGGCTTAGTGGTTAGCATGTTGGCCTTGGGGGTTTGGTTCCTGTTTCTTCTCTTCATGTTTTTTCTCTGAGCTTCAGAAATTTCCTTCCCCGGTCCAAATACATGTGTTGTGGGCTGATTGGCATGTCTGTAGAGTGTGATTGTGCCCTGTGAGGATTGGCACCCTGTCCAGGGTGTCCCCTACCTTGTTCCCTCAAGTCTCCTGGGATAGACTTCAGGTTTTCTAAAGTGCTACAGTAAACACATGGATAGATAGAAGATAGTTAAAGTGTGTTTCCAACTCCATAGAGTCCTATAACAAAAGGTTTACCTATTGACGAAAAGCTTCCAATTAAGTCAAGAGGATTTTATTGTCCTTTCGATCCTAAAAAGATCCCGATCCAGTACATACAATGAAACTCCAGGATCACACAGGGCTGCATAATATAACACGGAAGTAAAGGGGTGAAGAGTGAAAAATGAACCTAAGTGCATGTGTGCAGCCGTCTGCAAACAGCGCAAGACAAAAGACGATCCAAAACAAACAGACAATCCAATACACTGCAAGAGAGATCCATAAAGATAGCACCGTCCAGTATACAGTCTGTTTGGGGTGTACAACCGTTTGTTACGGCATTTAAAATGAAAAAAAATATAATATGCGTGTGTGCGTGCGTGTGTGTGTGTGTGTGTGTGTGTGTGTGTGAGACAAAGAACCACTGTTGAACCATATAACATAAATAACACAAACCTATGGACCAAGCTTGTGGTCAATTTAGGAAAATCTAACATTAATCTAATATTAGAAATGTTCAAGTATCACAGTTTTGTATGGATTCTGTGAAGAATTAATAATCAAGCTATTTCCATATTTATTAGCGGTGCCAATACTTTCAGGTGCAGTCTGTTATAGAATACAAATAATGGGCTGTAGTATAATGATCTTTAATACATTTACACACACACACACACACACATACACGCACATCTGTGGTAATTTCATGAGGTCACCGAGTAGCTGACATCCATTATTTCATCTGCATATGAGTGTGTGTGGGTGTGTGTGTGTGTGCTGTAATTCCTTTTCTATCCTAAACCAAGATTACTGAAGAGAGAAACATCTGTCAGACCCACTGCTGCTCACGTTGTCCTCCTTTTGTTATGCCCAACCTTTCGCTGCTTAGACTGCAGTCATTAATTCTTCATTACTCCGGCAAAATTATAATGCCTGAAACCATTGTGTCTAAAGAAAAAAGGATATGCACATTACCGCACACACATATACACACACACACACACACGCACACACACGCACACACAATTTTATTGTTTAATCGCCCACATATATTCATATTCTCTCTCCAGGTCTCCTCAGATATTGATAATGTTATGCTGTGGGCATTGCAGAGAAAGACAGGAGGCTGGATATATGTGTGTGTGCGTGTGTCTGTGTGTGTGTGTGTGTGTGGGCCCAAAAGTAGTATGCGCATCATGATGAGCTGGGTCTCACCGCCTCTATGTCCTCCTGACATTTATATCTGAAGTTAATTACACTGATCTGGGTTGACATGGATCAACGCAGCCCAGGGGTTTTACAGGCTCTTATCACACACACACACACACACACACACACACACACACACACAGATACAATTCCACTAATATATACAACCCACACACTTTACATGTACCGCACATGGAGAGATTTGTATAAACCAAATCTCATCACGTGTACAAATTAATCACACTCTACCCCGTACACGCGGCATGTACAAGGATTTCCAAAGGCAATAAGCTCATTTCATATCTAACATACGGTCCCTAAAGAGCCGCAACTATCCAGAGGATAGTTCGCATTCAAAAGCTTCAAATGTGGGTCAGCTCATCTCCCTCATGGCAGGCTTCGATCACCACCGCCTGCTCTCTGCCTCTCAAACGTTGATGTGACCCAAATATTAACAATTCTCCAGCTTGGGAAAACTCCCAAAGCCCCCAGAGCAGAGATAGATGAGAGCCGATAGACAGGGTTCAGTCAAGATGAAGATAAAAGATTGTCTTTCTAAAAAAAAAAGTCTCCACTTTTTACCCACTGCTTCTTCTTCTTCTTCTTCTTCTTCTTCTTGGGCAACATGGTAAACGCAATCCCAGGGAGAACTCTGTGAAATATTAAACACCAGCAATCTAGACTGATATATTGAACCTCCAAGAAGGTTGAAATGAAAATCACCTCTCGGTTACGTAATATTCAAATCGATTGACCTTGTGTGATTGACATCTTCTCTCCTCAGGGCCATCAATTCATTCATATTTTATTTGTATATAGTACTTTTTAACAGGGTGCAGTGTCACAAAACAGCATCACGAGTATCCATATGTAAAGTTAGAGGAATAACAGGAAGGTTTCCCTTCATGTAACAGACACCTTCATCCAGAGCAACTAACATTTATACACCTGAGGGTCTCGGTCAGGGGCCCAGCAGTGGCAGCTTGGTGAACCTGAGATTCGAACTCACAACCCTTCACCAGTAGGCCAACACCTTAACCACTAATCTACCACATCCCTGTAACCCTGTAACCCTGGCACAGCCTCCATTTCACCCTGGCGAACAAATATGGCTGCCATGGACTCCCAGCACTCCTGTCACCAGATTTTTAATAATGTTCACCTGTTTCTCATTATATATGTTTGTTTAAGCTCCTTGGTTTCAACTCCTCATTACGAGGTACACAATCAGTTCTGTAGGTTCATGACTTCACTTCCTGTGGTTTTTGAGTCTGCTGGTTATTCCGATTGTGATCCTGATAAGCTCTGATCTTCCAGGGTGTGGATTACCCGCCATGCCTGTGTTTGCGTGTCCCAATACTTTTGCATCCGACTCCTTTGAGTCTGCTTCGTAACAGAAGGTCTAACAGAAGTGTTTTGCACACTTTTCTGGCCACATGCTTCAAAAGGTTGCAGTCACTTCATGCAAAATACACTGTTGTAATCATCAAGACCATCCTCTGCCCATCCCAGGACTCTTAACTCTTTAGAGTAAAAAAGCAAGGTCAATATTTAAGTGAGGAAAGTTATCAGTATCTCAGACTCAGTTTACCTGCTGAAATGGATTTTCTTGGTACGGCATTCAGATTATTAAAAAAATCACACCTGTGTGTTGTTTGAACCTCTGATATTTAGCTTTTTTTCTGTAGAAATGTCAGAGACGGGGGTTTTATTAACATCTAGACCATCACCTTTAAACATACGCACTTGCCTTTAATACTGAAAACAATATATACTGGGATAGAAAATGCAGACTTGAGAAAGAACTAGCTTTTGAAAATGATGCAACTATTGAACTAAACATCTAATAATAACAGACTAATAAAATAATATTAATATGTATCTTTGAGTATATGAGTACATCTGTGCAGGTTCATTGATTGCATTAATTGCTGCTAATTTGGTTTAACAATATGGCTTTGTTATTTGGCAGCACTGGATCATGCACATACTTGCCTTCAATTATTATTTTGCCTTTAGGAATTATTCAGTTCAATTCAATTCACTTTTATTTATTATTATAATGTAACTCATGTTGTTTCAGGGATTTTTTTTCCTCCCATGGTCACCTCTGGATTCCTCATCATGGATTTAAATGTATTTGCAGATTTTTTTTGCTAACTGTTCAAATAAAATTTTCGAAAGATCTGGATTTCAAAGAGAGTTTGTTGGAAACTGTTACAGAAGGAGTCTTTGACACAAATGACCACTTTCTGTCCATGTCAGTGCTTGCGGTAGGTCATGAAACCTACCAGACTCGGAGTTGACAGCGAGATGGGTTTCAAGGCTGGAGGACAGTAATCATGTTAAACACTCCCTGCTGAAAAGTGTTCTCAAACTCACAAAACCCACAGAATTTCCTCGAGACGTCCATCCTCCACGCCGGTGATGACTCAGAAACCCAGTGCACACAACAAATATTCTCACTATCCTTATCGATTCACCACCTACAAGCAAAACCTTGCCTTTTCCCCAGATATTTTCTTTCATCCCTGCTCCATTTTGTGATCATTATAAAAAATAAAAATAAAAAACACCTCCAAGCTGAACTCAGTGTTGTAGCCCTACTGTTTGCGCTACGCCATTGGCATTTACAGCTTCGCAATGTGTAATGACAATGAAATTGAAAGTGCTGCGATAAAAGGCCAGGATCACATCACCATGGATACCCAGGCTTTGTGTGATCGCCGTCTCCAGAAAGCTCCATTCTCAATTTTCCGTCCTTCACCTTTCTTCATTGATTAAGAAAAAAACGGCCACTCAGATGTGACCTATCCGAGGACAGACACTCTGTTAGTCCCCTCCGGCCTTGAGGGAGACGTCAGGATGTCGATCACTTGCAGTGTGTTTGTTTCAGGCTTCGCCTTAATTAGCAGCATGGATGTGCCAAAAATACGCCTGGTTAAGATCACTGAAGGTGAAGTGCGTTTGTTCTTCCTCCACAGCCCGCGCTGTGAGAACCATCATCATGATCATGTAGGCACTCCCACAAAAGCACGCACACAATGCTGGGTACAAAGAGGTCGTCCGTTTCTAAAAGCAGACTTACAAAAGCTGTACAATACCATTAAAAAAAAAAAAAAAAAAAAAAAAAGCGTAACCATGACAACGCATTGAAATCATCTGTTTTCCAGAGAAACCCTAAAATGTAGCTCGTTGTTTGTGATCAGTTCATCAGGGTAAGTTTATCCTATACTGCTGCGGGGCATTCGAGCAGAAAATGATCCGTTTCCAACCAGGATTTTAAGGAAAATTGAACCACTTTTGAATTTCAATGAGAACATCTGAATTTAAAGTTGAGAAAAAAAATGTAGCCTGACCATCTTTAAAGCCCTTAAACCTCATATTGATGCATGGGAGATTATAGACTTTAGATTTAATGTTGGTATAAAAATAATAATAAAAAGGCATAATACATGAGCAGCCTGTTTTGAGCGATTCATGATTTATGAAACAAAAGCTTTAAAAGAAAATCCAGGAAAATCCAGGAAAATCCATTATTCCATCTGCAAGGAATAACTCAGTCTTATAGTTAGTCAGGATCATTGTCCCATCCAGGGTGTGTTCCCAGGCTCCAGCACAATCACAATAACCCTAGGACCCGGATAAAGTGATTACTGAAGATGAATTAAGGTGAAGATCAGCCTCATCTTCGAATTGTACAATAATTAATAGCAGGAACTGCAGTTTCACATCTCCATGGTCCCCCAGTTTGATCCTGACCTGTTCCAGTCTGTATGGAATTTCACATGCTCTTCCTCCCGCCTCCCAAAAACCTGCCTGTAGATGGATTATTCCTCAATGTGTGTATGATGTCCTGTGATGGACTGTCGTACTATTCAGCCTGTATTCCAGCCTCTTGGCCAGTGTTCTCCACAGCGACCCTGATGAGGATAAAGTGCTTTTTGAAGTTGATGAATGATGCATCACTTGTCACTGAAGTAGGATCCTTAAGAATATCTATTCTACCTTTTAAAAAAAGTGTGTCGTGTGAGCCGTTTAAAGCCCATTGTGCTGCTGTGATGTGATACCTTGTGCAGCATTGTGCAATATTCTCCTTTTTATTCTTTTAAGTGGAATAGATGTATATAGTACCAAGCTTTGTTCATAATCCAACATGTGTTATATTACCAGTGTTGTCTGTGTCATTTTCTTTGTAAGTGTCTAATAATGTGTAATTTCTGTAACCACTCTTTACACTCTTTACTCTTTTTGAGTTGCATGACTCTTAATGGGAAAAAAACACAAAAGTTATACCTGCAACCTCACAAATAGGTGGACAGGTTAAACAAAGTTTCTTAATGATGCACGCTATTTGACCAAAAGTCAAAAAATGTCCACCCCTGACTGCCACACACATATTTTCTTCCTCTTTACGGTTATAATAAGCTCGACTCTTCTCTGGAAAGACTTTCCACTAGATGTTGGAGCATGGCTGTGGGGATTTGTGTTCATTCAGCTGCAAGAGTTATAGTGAGATCAGACACTGATCCCAAAGGTGTTCAGTGGGGTAAAGTCAGGGTCAGGGCTTAGTGCAAGATCATCTTCTACTCCAACCTAAACCTCCACACCACACTTCATGAAGCTTGCTTTGTGCACAGGGGCTTTGTCATGCTGGAACAGGTTTAGATACAAAGAAGGGACATTGTATCTAATACTACAGCATACAAAGGCAAGCTATACAATTGTCTGCTCCTAATATTGTGGCAACATTGTGTGTGTGTGTGTGTGTGTGTGTGTGTGTGGGAGACCTACTTATAGGTGTAATAGTCAAGCATCCACAAGCCTTTGGCCATATTCTGAAGCTACTATACTAAATACTCTACATGGTACATTTACAGTACCTCTACTGTACCTTGTATAGTCCCTGTACCTTGATACACTGCAAAAAAATGTTAGGAAGTCATAATTTCTTATAGCTAGTTACCTTTATCTGCTAGTTCTTATTTGTTCCTATTTAACGATTTTTAAGCTTTAATGTTTTATTGGCAGATAATTGCGCTTCTTTCTAGAAATTAATGGCTAACATTGGCAAAATAATCTGGGAATAGATCAAGAAAATTCAAAGGTTAAAAATAGTTTTTTAATTATATTTGTTAGAAATATGTTGGATAATCTTAGATTTTGGTGTCTTGTAATTGTTGTTCGTAATCATTTCGACTACATTCGAGATATTTAAACTTGGAAAAAATGTTTTTTATTTTTTAAAAAATATTATTTGACAGTAACAAGGGTCAACAAGAGCCTGTTTAACGTGGCCTGCTTTTGCAGAATGTATAAACACAGTGTCCACACTCACTTGTACAGCTTTGTGTGTTTAAACTCTGTCTCTGTTTGTGTGAACACTGGATAGTCATTCTGTGTTGTTAGCATTCATGGCTGTCTCTTATGGAGTTGCAGTAATTAGCTGGGGTCGGTGCTTGTACACTTTAAGTGGCTGGTGTAAGCTACTTATTGAACACTCCATAGCTCTCCTGCCCTTCACGCTCATTTTCACGCTCAGGCGCGGTCACGTTCAGGCGCGGTCACGTGTCACTCTCCATAGTGCTGAAATTCCCGCTGCTCATTTCTGCACTCTCTGAGCAAGTGAGCTCTTCAGAGGAATTAATCACTGCAAACGGTTAGAGGTCACAATTTATCCCAATTACATCTTCAACTTTTACTCCCAATTATTTATTTATTTAAATCATTTAATTAAATTACATTAATTAATTACAACTTACGGGCAAATTGAGTTTTTCCCCTTTAACTTTCTGACGCACTACAAAACTTGGGGTACGTGGTCACAGGTATTTTAGGTAATAGACAGACAGACAGATAGATAGATAGATAGATAGATAGACAGATAGATAGATAGATAGATAGATAGATAGATAGATAGATAGATAGATAGATAGATAGATAGGTTACATTTCTTTCTTTCTTTCTTTCTTTCTTTCCGTATGTCTGGAAGTTTCTTATACTTTTTGACACCTGTTTATGTATGATCGCTAATATGTTTTTTTATTTAATTTCACTTCAATTCGGTTTGTTTACAAATTTCCAACTGTTCGCATTTATGTACTGATTAATGTCTTCGTTTAATATTTGTATAGGTATGTATGTTATACATGCTTAGACTTTTAGACACTCGTTTTCCTTTGACTTCTAGACTTCTATACCTAGTTTCTGTATTAAAAATATAAACATTTTGCACAAAGGGATTTGGATGATATGACTTCTTAAAAACAGCACGCGCTGTTGACACTCGCAGCCAGTTTTTGGCGCGAGCCTTTTACGTTACGGACGTGCGTGAGCATCGGCGGCTGTGCGGTGCGGAGAGGAGGTGGGATGGGGTGTGTGTGTGTGTGTGTGTGTGTGAGGGGTAGAGAGGGGGGGGGGGCTGGTTGACAAAGAAGAGAAGGGGAAACGGAAGGGCGAGAGTGCGTGAAGGAAACGAGGTGTGAAATCCGCGGTCACCGCCGACGAGGACGCCGGATGTCTCGCGAGCAGAAAGGACGGGAGAGTGAGAGGAGTGTGAGAGTGAGAGTGAGAGGGGTGTGAGAGTGTGTGTGTGTGAGTGGACGCGCATCTGAACACCGACAAGTGACTGACGTTCATTCGGTGTTTCTGAAACGTGGACACATCGCGCGAGGTATATCGGCGGAGGGTGATCTGAGCAATCAGAGGGACAGACCTCTGGCCTTTAGGCACCAGATGACAATCGGTGTGATTTTCCTACTCTGAAATGTCCAGGCGTCCGAGCTGAATCCACCGAGACCGGATAAAGAACGGAAACGGCGACAACGCGACACAACACTCAGCACTCAGCACTCAGCACGACCCGCCTGACAGCCAGGTCGGTGTTTTATTACTCATCTTGTGTTGTGTGTTTTATTAGACTGCGTTTATTTGAAACCACAATATAATAATTCATTAACCATCACGTTTGCATGAAACATGACTGAGACTGAAAGTACGAGCTGATTGTGGCTTTTAAACGTTTACTATTGACTTTAATATTGTTTTATTATTATTATTTATTTGTATTATTATTATTATTATTATTATTATTTTTTTAAATTTCACCAGAAATGTTTATGGCTGCAGCTGCACAGCAGGCATTCAAAATGCAGACATAGCAAAACAGAGTACATCTGACCAAAGTGACCATCCACCACGGATACACAGCAGTATGGAGTTCTGCCAGAAAGAGAGAGAGAGAGAGACAGAGAGACAGAGAGTAGGAGAAGAAGGTGAAAATGAGAAATTAGAAAGCATCAAGACCAATAGAAGAAATAAGGAAGAAGCATAAAGACCGGTGGAGGAGAAAGGGAAGAAGAGAAAAACAGGTTTGTAGAAAAGTAGAGCAGAGTGCGATAAACGAAAATGAGAAATGAAGGGATGAAAGACATGAATGTATGAACAGAATGACAAGGAAGATGGAGGAAAGAAGTATCGGGAGAAAGGAGAAGAGTAGCGGACGAGAGTGAGGAATGAATGAGAAAAAGACGGAGCGAGGGAGAGAGGGAGAGAGAGAGAGAAGTGGAAGAGAGAAAGAATTGAAGCAGGAGATCAAACATGAGAAAGAGCTGAAGAGAGAGAGAGAGAGAGAGAGCAAAAGAAAGAGAAAAGAGTGCAAGGAATGAAGAAAGCAAGTACGGAGTGAAGGTAAAGAGAGGGGAAAAGAAGACTGAAAGGAAGAATGAAGAAATGTATGCAAAGATGAGAGACAGAGAAGGGGAAAGAGGATGGACAGAAAGAACTTCTAAGAGGTTAGGATAGAGAACATTGAAAGAAGGATGGAAAGAGAGTAAAACAGGAGACGAGAGAAAGAAGGAGACAAGAAGGAAAATATGAGAAGAAAGAAAAGATGAATGTGCAGTAAAAAAGGAAGACAAATAGAGAATGGAAGGAGTAAAGAGAGAGAGAGAGAGTATGGAGTAACAAAACAGAATAGCAGAGTGCAAGAGAAAAGAGTGAAGGATGAGTGATGAGTAAGAAACAAGCAAGAACAGTGGGATGAAAAAAGGAATGCAACAAGGAAAGGAAAGAAAAGAAATACTGAGGAGTAAATTTATAGATAAGGAAAGAGGGTGGGATGGAAGGAAGTGCCATAAAGAAGGGAAATAAATCAAGAGTTGAAAGAGAGTGAAAACAGAGAGAAAATAAAAAACGTGGGGGAAAAAAGAGGAGATGCAGGAGGATGGGCTGAAAGAGCGAGAGATTTAATGAAAATACGGGAAAAAAGAAAAAAAGAAGTGATGGAACATGAAAAAATGAAGAGTATGAATTAGAATATACTGAAAGCGAGGGATAATGAATGGAGGAAGAAAGACAGGAAAACGAGTGAGAAAATGGAAGGGTTATGAGAGAGAAAGAGCCATGAAGGAAATGTGACTGAATGTGACGCAGAAGAAAGAAAGAGAGAGAGAGAGAGAGAGAGAGAGAGGAAAGAAGAAGAGGAAACTACACAAGGAAGGAAAGAAAAGGTGAGAAAAAGACAGGAACAGGAAGGAAGGGAAGAGGAAGCGTGCACTGAAAGAGTACAGGGGGGCGAAGGGATCAGCTTATTGGCCATTTGTCGAGCACAAAGCAGCCTCTCATGTAGATGGATGAGTGGTGACAGGAAGTGAAGAGGTGAAGGCTTTTTCCCATCCATCTCATCAGACTGGAAGAGGAAGTGAGTAGATAAAACTGATCACATGTCAAGAGCGAAGATCATAAAACATAAAACATAAAGAATCATCCAAAATATATAGTCAGTGCAGCATAAATAAGGAAGAAACCACTTGATGGTATGATTTGGAGCTATTAATGAAATATTATTGAAATATCATGTTGTGAATATTTTACACTAAATGGCCAAAAGTATGTGGACACCTGACCCTCACACCGGAATGTGGGTCTTGTATAGTATGTGTCTGGATGCTGTTGAATTCCAATTCTCCTTCGTTGGGAAATTTAAGAGACTCAAACACTGCATGACAATACCCATGTGCACAAAGTTCCTGAGCTTCATGAAGACCTGGTGTGTTAAGCTTGGTGTGGAAGAACTGAGAACACACATGTCCTGGACAGAGCTTTGACTCTGACTCAACCCCACTGACCATCTTTGGGATGAACTGGAACTGGAGCCTGACTGTCTGATCTCACTAAAGCTTTTGTAGATGAATGAACACATGATGACAGCTATGCTCCAACATGTTCTCTTCCAGGGTGAGAAGAGTGGAAGGGAACTAAATCTGGAATGAGATGAACAAGCACATATGAGCATGATGGTCCTATATATTGTATGTCTGTGAAGGCAATCATCTGAGACATGGAGAACTCAGAGCTGGGCTCGAAATATTACTAGATAATACTATAAAACCAGTTTCTACATCACAAACCGACTCAGGACCACAGCTTTGTATTTTGGGTCAACTGGTGCCCCGTGGCTTAGTTTTTAAAACATCATCCGCAACCCAAAACAAACTGGTTCACTTCCTGCAGTCAGGTCGATTCAGAGTCAAATCGCTTTGGCACCGCAAATCGAACTGGGCTTGAGTTTGATTGGAGCCATACCAAGACCACCTTGCTTAGATGTTCTCGAACCACTTATTTTGATCCCCACCTGTGTGGATTACTGTGTTCTCACCTGCGCAACTGAACCACAACCAAGAGTTGGATTCAAATGGACTAAACACGGCATGTGTGAAAACATCCTTGTATTAGGTATGCGAATATTCTAACGTATATCTAATCTAATCTAATCTAATCACTGTGCATGAGAGATTACTATAGAAACAATATTGTATTATCAGATTAGAGAATTCAGTGCTATGTTGTAGGTAAAGAAGCAAAGTCTTTGGTGTGTGATGCTATAGGAAAAAAAACACAAAGCTATAAAGTTATAATTATATATATTTAGATTATGTGCTCTTTTCAGTCATTTCCTAACCAGCTTGTCTTTCTCTTAGTTAGTAGAATGGCTTTCTTGAGTTGGAAAACTTTAATTTACAGCTTGCTGTTATAAGGCAATGACAATGGAGACTCATTCCATAAATGTTAAATAAACATCACCAGAATACTTTAGCAAAAATCCATTATATATATGGAGTGTTTGCCAGGCAAGTCCCTCTGTAAGCTGTTACCATAGGAACCATTGTGTATTAATAACAAGCACATTAATATAAGTCTGTGTTTTGCCTTGCAGCCAGGCCTACTGTCAGAGCTTTTATTATAAACAAATGAATCCTAACCTTCCGACCAATCAGAATGAAGAACAAGAAAAACGCTAGGCTGATTATGATGTACATAAGCGAGAGTAATGTGTTCATGAACCTCTTTGTGTTCTTGACGGTGAAATATGTCGTGCATCTCTAAATCAAAATCGAATCAAGTTGTCATTTCAGTCTCGGTTCCAAAAAACAAGGCAGATATTGGACATATCGAACAAGCTCATTTTTCGGAGGCCACGTATCGAATGTCAGCTTGATGACCTGTCAGTCACGGATTTGAGATATGTGCAATAAGCATGCCGTTAAGTATCAGACAGAATGGATTTTCCTGGCGAAGGGTATCGACCGCGGCAAAATGGAATCCACAGGTCGCTGAGGAGAGAAGCTGTGTGTCTCGTGTGTTCAGTGCAGCTCTAGTGACTAAGACTTCAGCTTCACTGAAAGCACAGAGCTGTGGTGTCACAGCCGGTTTGGACGTGCCGGGAATTAAATAGGCGACGATCGATCCGTTTAGCAGAGCACATGACCGGAGTGGAGATTCACATCCTTTTGGGCTTCTGGTGAGAATGCAATCGGATGAAATCAATCTTAAACGGTTCTTTCAATCTGTTTTGTGTTTAGTGTGTGTGTGTGTGTGTGTGTACATTGATTCACCCTGGCTGGTCCAGTGTGTGTGTTTTATATTTTGATTACTTGTTCCTTGTGTAAATAGGATTTAAAGGAACTTAAACAAATAAACAAATGCACAATTTGAATTGTTAAACAGCAATTTTCGGGGTCCAAGCACCACAGTTTTTTGGGTAGCCAGTACACATGATGGATTAATTCAGAAGCTGTTCATCCCAGACAGATTTGCAAAAGCAACCACTAAAAGGCAATCTTGTTTTTAACTAGTTGACCTAAAAGCCGTGATGGAAATTAGTAGGATTTGATCAATATATATTGATACATTTCAAACC
The DNA here is from genome assembly GCF_019097595.1 of Hemibagrus wyckioides. Lineage (NCBI taxonomy): Eukaryota > Metazoa > Chordata > Actinopteri > Siluriformes > Bagridae > Hemibagrus > Hemibagrus wyckioides. Next base: position 17,415,484 of record NC_080729.1, on the reverse strand, counting down.
AGGCGCATTTTAATAAATATTTTTATAACTACTAAGAGATTTGAAAAGTCATGCTATGATTTTTCAGTATGCATTGCCAGCACCTTTGCTTAATGAGTTCCCTAAGGTTCTGATGATTTACATTTACAGCATTTGGCAGACTCCCTTATCTAAAGCGACTTACATTTATCTTGTGTAGACAACTGAGCAACTGAGGGTTAAGGGCATTGCTCACGGGCCCTGCAGTGGCAAATTTGTGGACCTAAGATTCAAACACACAACCTTCCGTCTAAACCATCCATCCATCCATCCATCCAAAGCACCAACCCACCCACCCACCAATCAATCAATCAATCCATCCATCCATCCATCCATCCATCCATCCAAAGCACCAACCCACCCACCCACCAATCCATCCACCCATCCATCCACCCATCCATCCATCCATCCAATCAGGGAACCAGCCTTTTGTCCATCCATTTTTTAATCCATCCCAGTCATGCATCCATCCTTCCATCCATCCATCCATCCATCCATTTGTACATCCATCCATCCATCCAAAGCACCAACCCACCCACCCACCCATCAATCAATCAATCCATCAATCCATCAATCCATCAATCCATCCATCCATCCATCCATCCATCCATCCATCCATCCAAAGCACCAACCCACCCACCCACCTATCAATCAATCAATCCATCAATCAATCCATCCATCCATCCATCCATCCATCCATCCACTCAATCAGCCATTTGTCCATCCATCCATCCTTCCATCCATCCATCCATCCACCCACCCATCCATCCATTTGTTGATCCATCCATCCATGTGTCTATCAATCCAGCCATTACTGATAAAACAGTATCCTTGTTCTGGGGTTGTGGTGAATTGTAGAGTCTATACTTGACACGATGTGGTATGAGGTGGGAAATTGAAAAGGTACAAATTCACTTCCATCCGCAACAGGTATTCAGGGTGGTACGTCAATTACTGTACCTGTCTCACAGCCACAAGCTCCTTAGTTCACTCCTGAGCTAAGGTTACTGCCTTTTAACATTGCCCCACTTTCTGAGTTGTCTCTGAGTTGACCCAAGGTTTTCTCCTAACTTCCAAAAAGTAGGTGGAATGATAACTCTAAATAATATTTACTAGGAATCCCTCCTGGTCTGTTCCTAGACCAGGCTCCAGATCCAGGAAAAAGTATCTGCTGAAGATAAATGAATGAACCAGTATACTTTTACTGGACATCAATGAGGTTTTGACTGCAAAAGTATGAATAGTATTTTTTTTTTTTTTTTTTTAAAAACCAAGAAAAACAGTTTATTATGTTAGCTTAAGGTCACATTTGGCCTTTTTTGATGTATAAACTGTGCTGAGAATGATCAAAGCTGAGGGGCTTATAGACTGTGATGTATTGTGCTTGTGTGCAGCACTCTTTAATGAGAGCATTTTTTTCCACACTAGTAGATGCCAGAGCACAAAAAAAAATCAATAAGTGAGTGGTGTTAAACCTCAAAACCTCAAAAGTACACTAATAAACAGCCATTCACCCATCTACTAAAGTTGCTGTTGCTGACAAATAGAGTTTGGATTTAAGATTTAGTGAAAAGTCTATTAATAAAGGTGGATCAGGTTAGAGTAGCAGAAGACTGATTATACCAAGCTTATAGCTTGTTTTATTCAGGTCATTGCATTTCTGTGAGGAGACGTTTATTTAGCATTCATGGAAGTGCTTTGTAATCGTCAAAGGTAACGTTCGGTTTTCCGTGGCAAACCTTCCGACTTATTAGATTGTCAAGAAAAAAGATAAAAGCCTGGCGAAGGAAAGGATGTTTACAGCTGCTATAATGTGAGTGAGAAAAGGATTTTTTTTCCTGAGATGTTCCTCAGGAAAAGTTTGCAGACTGCTGTAGAAATGTAGGAATGAAGTACTGAGTGATATGATTATGTTATTGGAAAATAATCAGGAATACTCTGCTTTATATCATTCACCCTGTCATTGATTGCTCTCTTGGGCTTTATTCAATACTTAATGGAATATTGATAATTGACAATGTATGATTAATCAGTTTAGAGTTAATAATCACTTTATTATTATAATACACATGACTGTACCTTTTTAATCAGTGATGATGTCTTGTTTTGGAGTCTACGGTCTGGGCTAGAAAGAAATCAGCCCCAGCTTTGCTTCTTTATACTATACCATTTCCGAATAATGCCAAAAACAAAAGCTAATATTGATTTATTATATTGATTGCTTGACCTTTTTTATTAGATAGACTGGGATTTCATGTTCTTGCTGTACCTTACATTAGCTTTGAGCGCAAAACTACAAGCAACAAACACATCAGACACTTAACGTCCAGACAAAAGTGACGCATTGTGTCACTGATTGTTTTCCTTAATGTTTAACCTCCAAAGAATTTCCTTCCTGAAATGACTTTTTCAAGTAAAGGATTTCCAGTGTGTAAATAAATTAAAAAAAAAAAATCCTTGGAGGAACGCTCGAAACATCCTCACCAAATAGAAATGCGGCGTATCATCACAAAGACATTTTGTCCAGACAAAGAGGACAAAACTATCCACAGAAGCACACTCGCATAACAGCCTGCCAGAGAAAGTCTTTTGTCAGCGTATTCAGTTTTTTGTTTGCATGCTGTTCTGCCTTCAGTGGCGTCCCGCTGCGCAATCACTGACTGACCAAGACCACACAAACACACAGTGATTTTGGCACATAAACTCAGTACTCCTTAGCAGTTTCGGTACAGCTTGCATCAGCAAATTAAAAAAAAAAAAAACCCCACAACAACAACAACAACAACAACAACAACGAAAAACTAGAGAACTATCAGCCAGGCTATATCGATTGTCTTTTGGGTTTAAACTTCAATTTCTACAGTTACAGCAGGAAGCAGGACGAGGGCCGTACTCTTGACCACAGTCTCAGCAGTGCTGTGATCATTGATCAGTGTTCGCTGTTCTATTCAGGTTTGATTTGGATAGTGTGCTTTCGAAATTGTGCATTTGTTTTGTGTAAAGCGTTTGATGCAAAGGGGTCCCCTACATGTGAGCATTGATTACCCTCCAAGGCTCTGGTGTCGTTATGGAACGCTGAAGATGAGAGCGATGAGAGTGTAAATACACACAACCTTGACAACACAAAACACTTAGCAGGGTGCGGTACATTAGACGGCGCAACAGGATGGAGCCAGAGTGCAGGCGAGAGGATAATTGAGTGTTTTTCGCTGTTCTATTATTGCCTCCGTACATATAGGTACACATAAATACACTTAAGAACGACATTTACATAGACATATTGCGGTAAAAAACACACACACAAGCAGGCACTTGCCCCAGAGAGACACATTCAACTGAACATATTACAGAAGATATATAAGCCATATGTAAGGAGTAACACATGGCAGGGCATGCGGTTAGCGGAAAATAATAAATAACAGGGTTGTGTTAGGCAGCAGCCAGGCACTAAACAGAGTTTGCTTATCGCCTGGAGGTGAGAATCACTGCAATGATTTAATATTCTTATAAACCACACCACCAATCATTTGTTATTTATTAATGAATGGCACGTTTTATCCATTTACAGTTACATTTAATGATAAGGAAGATCTCGGAAGCAAGCTGGTTTCTGTTATCACTTATGTTTTCACGTTTTTCCCTCATCAGTCTCTCTCCCTCTCTCTCTCTGAACTAATAAGGCAAAAAACATAGCTCATAGTCACTGAGAAATTACAGTCTTGCATCGCCACCTAAAGAAAACCTACAGCTTAACCTCGCACGTCTACTCACAAAAACCTAAAAAAATGATCTGATATATACAGTATGTGAAGCGTCAAGCATACGAGTCCTTATGCATTTTTGTTTTTACTAAAGATATATCAGAAGGAGTGTGTGTTCATGCCGCACTTATGAAAAAAAAAAAAGTACACTCAATATCTGTGTGCACTATGCTTACTTCATTGCAACGTGAAAGGACAAGTCCTGGCAGATTATCTCTGGACTGGACAGCGGTTTGGATGCAAGTGCGGGTTTTATTGATGCAAATGGCAAAGCAGACAAATCTAAAGGGCAAAGACAGACGTTAAACAAGCAGCGGAGCCATAAACAAGTGACGGTTCAGACGATCAACAGAGGGACTAGACTAAACAGAGCAGCTTGATGAAGTAAACAAAGAGGGTCAAAACCTGAAAATGGTGCACACAATAAAAAAAAAAGCTTTGGGGTTGTAATGAACTGGTGATGAGGATGAGGATGAGGTGATGCTTCGCATTTGAACAAAATTTGTGGTGCAAATATGTGTGTATATAGAGAACCAGTTATTGGAAATAAGTGTGTGTTTTAAGTAGCCTTTATTTGTCAGTGATATTCTTTCTTCACATATCCCATCCTTGGAGGGTTGAGGTCAGAGTGCAAGGTCAGCCATGATGCAGCGCCCCTGGAGCAGGTGGGTTTAGGGGCCTTGCTCAGGGACCCAGTGGTGGAAGCTTGGTGGTGCTTGAACCCCGATCTTCTGATCAAGAGCCTGAACCTCTTGAGCTACCACTGCCCTGGTGTGTATACAGTAAGTTATAGTCTGTGGAGTGAGAACCAGTCATGTGACACATCATGTGACCTCAAGTCATGGAGTTTTTTGGTGGAAGTCTAAGGGTCGATGTGATGATGTTGAGTTGAGCTCGTTACAGTGCAGCTGTTTGATTGGACTTTTTGTTCAGTGAAGCTGCCATGTTGGATGCTAGCTTTTTGTACTGCATGTTTAAAATTTTTGTTTGCATGTCTGTCTTTTCTGTTTATTTGGCTTTTAAAGAGATCCAGATCGCTACTGAGTACTGTTCAGCTGTTAATCAAGAAAAACACATTTATCAAAGAGTTTAAAATTTCCTGATGAAAATTTTTGAGTAATTTTGGTCAAAACAATTTTATTTTTGAAAATAGGCTTTTTAGCCAGATGATACCTATTGTTGCTTTGCAGAACTCACTGTCTGTCCACTACAATAGGGAATCATTTATTGGTTCCCCTTGTGTGTGTGTGTGTGTGTATATATATATATATATATATATATGTGCGTGCATTGGTTCAAGGCTTTAAATCATATTCATCTGAGCTGCATCTTCAGCCTTGTGCGTTTCATTCCTCGATAACAGCCAGCAATGGCAGAAAGGAGAACGGGTCGCAGTAAAAGCTCTGACCGTTAGCATTATTCTGTATCATCAATATGGTGCATTTGGACAGGAGCATTTAATCAATGGCCTCACTTTTGCACAGTCACCAAGATAATAAGAGCAACTGAGTCACTCTTTGAGCATAATGGGACACTTGAAAGCTGTCAGATTTACAGAACGAAGGAGGAAAGAAAAGAGAGAGAAAGAGAGAGAGAGCGAGCATGAATGAATTAGCCTTTAGGCTAGGCCGTGGTGTCATGGAAACAGCAGAGAATGAGCCCTGATGGGTGAAGGCTTTAGGGCATTGATTAGGGTTCATTGCAGGTCAGAGAGTATCTGAGTCACTGGCTGAATGTGTTATTAAATAATTTAGCACAGTGCTGTCGAATACTCAATTCTGATTGGTCAGAAGTGGCTGATTAGTTTTCTCTAACAGCAGCTCTAAAAGTCAAATCACAGGTTCATGTAAATGCAGTCACTCTGAAACATTTTCATTTGTACATCAACAACTTACCCTTTCCTCATAATCTGATTGAAAATTTTTGTATGTTTTGATGACATTTTCTGTGAGGAGACATTTTTTTTTTTTTTTTTTATCAGTGCCTCCAGGATTTCAATGATTTCTTTTTGTGATTGCTGCAGCCGAAAATTTGTCTTTTCTTCTTCAGATTTGTGATGCAGACATTTTTTGTGCTTTGTTTTTTTTTTGGTGGAAAACTACTCGAATTGCTGAAATAGCAAGCACACCATTCTTCTTTTAAACTCCTACCAGTGAAGACCCTCGATGAGAGCCGTACTCAGCATTGACACACGTGAACCGAAGAGGACTTTGGTGACGACGCGTTGTGATGAGGTCACACGAACACGTCTCAGCACGACTCTTGTGGAAAATCGGCGGCGGTTTTGAAAAATCCCACCACGTTTCCAAATATCTCACTATTTTGCATTCATTTCCGCGATCTGGGCCATTTAGGAATCTTTATAGCTGCTGTAAACAAGTGAGAACAGGAACATGTTTCCCACATGCTCCAAAATGGTAAACTATTGACTACAATTTTTTTTCGATATGTTTTCCACCACAAGAAAGTCTTCAGGATTTGTTCACTAACATGAACGAATGGTTGTTTCTAGCTGCTATAACTAGAACTAACTTGCTTTGTGGCTGTTCCTTTAAAAGTAACTATAAATGGATGAGATGTACAGTGAAAATATTCTATAATAAGTACATATTGTTGGCAGATTGCTGTGGGATATCTATTGTACTATATAGATTAGTTATTGTATGTATCCTGAGAGCAGCGTGTATTTGTCCGAATCATCCTCTGTCTCTTGGTAGAACTTCAGATCTACTGTATATGAATCCATATTAATACAACATTAAATTCTGATATATTACTGTACAATAGACTTCCACTCAGCTGCACTGATCTCCATAGCCAAAGGTGAGCAAAGGGCCGGGACCTGCGTTTTTTTTTTTTTCTTTTGGCAGCAAGTCAGCTTGTTTTTTGGCAGAAATTTGACTTGTTCAGCATGAAACGATGATTCCACGATGCATCAAGCGACAGATTTAGAATGATTATGCTGAAGAGGATTACAAAGGCTCGTAACAAACCATGTTGGCTTGTAGACAAATGATTAGTAAGCGGCAACTGAGCGAGCATACAAAGCAGCCACTCAGACCGGACGCTCGACACGTGATCAAGTGTGAACAACCTACAGTACTAAATGCGTAAACGGATCCTTGCGTCCTAACAACAACTTGTGTGTTATTTGGTCTTAAGCTCCTACAGAACAGACCTGGCAACAACCTAAACCGTGCTGTTGTCCACGTGGCTGAGGATAATTCTGATAGATTGATGTGTTCCAGCTGGCAGAAAGACAACAGGCCAAACGCTCTGCTGGTGCAGCTTCATTCTTGCCGTATTAGCAAGCGAAGTGTGTGTCCGATGCAGAAGGCAGTGTGCGCTTGGCAGTTCATTTCAAATTAGGGAAAATCCTTAATCAAGTGTGTGTATGAGTGAGAGTGCCATCTGTTTTGCTAACTTAGTCATCTCTTTTTCTCATGCACACACACACACACAGAAGAGAGAGGGCACAACTGCATCAGGAGTGTTTTCTGTAAATGCACGAATGCGGCTGTCCGAATAACAGCTACTGCTACAACCCCAAAAACCTGAGGATTTGTCTACTCCTGCTGTTGAGATTTTAATATTTTGCAGCCCCTAACTAAACAAAAAATATATATATATTTTCTAATATTATTTTTCCTTACATCTCAAATCTGTGCAGTTGTGTTCGCTGTGTTCAATGTTAGGATACTTTCTTTTTGGGTAAAAGTATGTCTAATGCTAATTCTTTCTCAGTACAGTTGGAAAACCTCTCACTGGATAATTGCACTAGATCTTTCTTCAAAGAGTCTCAGACTGTTAAGAAGTACAAAGCCAGAAGAGATGCAGTTCCATTTTCCTGCTTGTGAGGAAGGAATTAGAATAACTGAAATAAAGACATTATAAAAAAAAAGAAAAGAAATTATATAATTATATTTCAACAAAAGAATCTTATAATATACCATAGTAATAATGGCTACGATAATATGAGTAATCTAATCTAATCTAATCTAATGGGAAAAAATAAAATTGTAATAAATTGACCTCCAGTCCTTCTTATTACTAATGTATATAGCAGAACTACCCTTGAAATCTACCTCAAACATGAAGGAAGCTGTTTAAGCAAAAACTATTTCAGACATTGCTGTGATCTTCACCCTGTTTGATCATTTCCAAAATCTAATCCACTCATTTCAGCTTCCATATAAATTCTAAAAGCAGAACGAAAACCTCAGACAGATGCACAGAAACGCTGATGGATAGACAGACAGAAGGCATGAACATGAAGGAGTAATTGACTTTTTTTTTTGACAAACTTGAAGGAAGCTGAAAAACTATTATTTGACCTCTGCTGTGACCTTGGAGCAATGTAGTCAGTTGAATTTAATCTGCTGAGTACATGTTCTTGAGATACTGCGGTAAAGATCTTGGATGGAAAGACAGACAAGATGAATATGTAATGCCTCTCCTAATCAATTACCACAAAACAAGCCTACAGAATGATAACTGGCATGAAATGGAGGTAAAGGCGGATGCAAGTGCAGACAATTTATTTATTAAGTTCCACACAAACAACCGAGAGGCGCAAAAAGTGAAACCATGAACTAAAAGCATTAGGCAAAAAACAAAGACTGTGGGCGAGGCGATGTGACATCCGACAACTACAACAGCAGCAATAGCAACAACAACAACAACAACAGCAACAGCAGCAACAACAGCTACAGTAGCAATAGCAACAACACCATCAACAACAACAGCAGCAACAACCACAGCACAGCAACAGCAACCAAAGCAGTTAACAACAATAACAACAGCAACAACAAAAACAACAACAACAACAAGAATAACAACAACAGGAACAGCATCAACAACAACAGCAGCAGCAGCAACAGCTACAGTAGCAATAGCAACAACAACAACAACAACAGCAACAGCAGCAACAACAGCTACAGTAGCAATAGCAACAACACCAACAACAACAACAGCAGCAACAACCACAGCACAGCAACAGCAACCAAAGCAGTTAACAACAATAACAACAGCAACAACAACAACAACAACAAGAATAACAACAACAGGAACAGCATCAACAACAACAGCAGCAGCAGCAGCAACAGCTACAGTAGCAATAGCAACAACAACAACAACAACAGCAACAGCAGCAACAACAGCTACAGTAGCAATAGCAACAACACCAACAACAACAACAGCAGCAACAACCACAGCACAGCAACAGCAACCAAAGCAGTTAACAACAATAACAACAGCAACAACAACAACAACAAGAATAACAACAACAGGAACAGCATCAACAACAACAGCAGCAGCAGCAACAGCTACAGTAGCAATAGCAACAACACCAACAACAACAACAGCAGCAACAACCACAGCACAGCAACAGCAACCAAAACAGTTAACAACAATAACAACGGCAACAACAATAACAACAACAAGAAGAATAACAACAGGAGCAGCATCAACAACAACAGCAGCAGCATCAACAATAAGAACAACAGCAACAATAACAAAAAACAATAACAGCAGCAACACCTACAACAACAATAGCAGCAACAACTACCTCAATAACAAAAACAACAGCAGCAGCAACAACAGGAACAACAACAACAGTGGCAACAACACCAATAACAACAACAACAGCAAAAACAATAACAATAACAACAACAACAGCAGCAGCAGCAACAGGAACAACAATAACAACAACAGCAGCAGCAGCAAGAACAGGAACAACAATAACAGCAACAGCAGCGGCAACAACAAGAACAAAATCAACAGCAGTGGCAACAACTATAACAACAACACCAGAAATAATAACAAAAGCAGCAGCAACAACAGCAGCAGCAGCAAAATCAACAACCCGACAAAAAAAACACAGGGGGTGCTGATTAGGGTTACAGAGTACAGGTGCAAGTGATCACTGGTGACATGCGACACTGACATAGGCTTGATGGTCAGTGTAGTTCAGGGACTAATCGTGTGTAACCATGACAATAACACATCTATAAAAGGCTGATTGTTCTGTGTGCGCTTCTCTGCGTGTCCATAATAAACGTCCGAGGATCGATTGTAATTATCTCATACTTTCTGAGCTACTGAGTAGCGAATGTGTAATGGATTAACGTTGATGAGCATTTTCCTGTTGTATATCCACCTTACATGCAAGTGATTTTGAGTGGCATTTCTATTCTGCTGCAAAATCATTGTCAAGTGATTGAACTCAGAGCAATTTCAGCTGCAAAGCCTGTTCCCTACAAACGTACTGGAACAACACGCCTAAATATTTAAACCAGCACCTTTCAGGATTTTTTAACGTCATCATCATCCGCATCCTCATCCTCATCCTCATCATCATCACAGTTTATTCTCCAGCCTACCCGATATATAGCTCCGTCTCCATTGTTTGGGAGGCTGTTCACGTAGCAAATGAAACCCTTGGAAGCAAACCTCATTCAAAATGCATTTTTATTTATTTATTTTATTTTTTTTTTTTGCTCACTATTTCTTCCTGGCAGGAAGAGAATAGTGTCTGAGCAAAGGACAGTATGTCTGTTTGGCGCTGGCGGAAAGAGCTTGTCATTTCTCTGGCAATGTTTATCGGCCCCTTTTTTCCAATTTCATGCTTGGAAAAGAAAAAATGGCTTATGTAGGGCACATTACATTAATCTCGAACCTCTAAATACTTGCCGAATTAGGCAGCTGCATGAAATATTAACAGCATGTTCACGCCTCACTGCTCTGTTTATGTGAAGTTTTACTCGGCCGAACTTGCTCCAGAACCACACGTTTCGGAGATAATACGTGTTCAGACAGCGCTTTTGATCAGATCAGAGGTGCTTTGTTATACATTTAGACTTTGGGATGACTTTTTCCGTGACCTCTTTTTTTAAAGAAGGGATCACGTCCTACTGTTATGCGTTAATCTCTGTTTGCGATTCCTCCAGACTTCAGCTTTCATTGACATGCTTTCCCAGAGCCGGCGTTCTGATCAGCATGCTGCTGTTCTCCTCCACCATCTGGGCTCATCACGGAGCATGATTTTGATCTCTACTGAGCATTCCTGGATTTCTATGCAGTCTTGCTTTAAATCTGATGCCTGAGGGTTGTGTTCGTTGCCTCAAAATAAAAAAGGGGCGAGATGGAATGACAGAAAAGCCTTCTAGGCAGTGGATTTTGATATTCGAATGATTACAGTGACAAAACTCTCCCACGGGGTTGCGTGATACGTGCTAGGCCGTGAGAGGCAAAAAAAAAAAAAAAACATCTCATCTGTTTATCCTCGGGAATGAAAAGAGAGAAGCTGAGAGGAGGGCGTGCCTTTTTTGCACAAGTCTTTCATTAAGGGAAGCTCAAAAGAAACCACGGGTTGCTCTCCAGAGACCGTTCTATAGGGCTGAGCGGAGCAGGAATAGATTCTAATATTACTTTAGTGGATGTATTTGTTGTTGCTTGTGGTTGTACTCAATCTCACTTGTGTGCGTTTGTGGCTTCTTTTCTTTCTCTTGCTTTTTCCCAGGTTTCTCTCTCTGTCTCTCTCTCTCTCTTTCTCTATGTCTCTCTCTCTCTCTGTCTCTCCTGACAGATTGCACAGCTGATCTACTCTAACGAGATGCCTGTCATAAATTGGTGCGGATGAAAGCGAGGACAAGGATAATAACCTGAGAGAAGTGACAGTATTGTGCTCCTGCTTCCACACGTATTGACGCTGTAGCCAGTCTAGTTCCCGTTTCATTAGGAGTCGTCTCACTATAGTCCTGCCATCCGAGCTGCCAGTGTATTTGTAAACAGAATTTTCTGTGAGAATTACTTATAAGCAGCCAGAGAGAATTGTAGAGGTTGATTTTTTGCCCTTTTCTTTTCGGTTCTGTCTGAAAGTAAGTGACGCAAGCTTCCTGTTGTTCGTTTGGTCTTTTGTTTCTCGGGTTAATTGGATCCCACCCACTGATGGCACTGACAGTCTCGATAATCAGACATGAAGGCTAAAATCGAATCTATGAATAGCTTGACGATGAAAACATTGGTGTTGAGTAATGTGTTATATCACAAGGTCTTGTTGAGGGCATAATATATATATATATATATATTCTATGTTCTAATGCATACACATCACTGTACCATATTCAGATCCAATCACTGTATTCAGATATTACTTTCTCTGTTTTTTTATATATTTATTTTCTATTTTTACTCAATATATCCACCATATTTTCCATATATGTTCTATTTTCACTCGATTGTATCATATTTCTGTCTTGTTTTTATTCTTTTTTTTACCTTAGTGTTAATTGCCTCTATTTTTATATCAAGTACAGTCATAAAAAGCATTTCACTGTGTACGAGTGTGTATGTGACAAATAAAATTTTCATCTGAATTTGAAACTCAAACACCTAGACAGCTCTGCATTTATGATTTCTTCTTTTCTTGCTCCATCAAAGAACCAGACATAGCAAACAAGCAACAACGAACCCTAAATTTATCATTCTATCACGTACTTTGATTGGGTTGTTAGTCTTTCTACTTTTAGTTTCTCCTCCAAATCGCATTTGATGGAGGAGGAAAAAAAGAAAGAATGACTCGTCCACTGTGTTCATGTTCATTACACCCATGACGGTGTTTCTCAGTCACTGCTGATGGGATGTAATGAGCAAAGCAGGCTGAAAAATATCGGCTTAAATCTAGGAGGTGTTTCAGTCTGCTACTGATTGGCCGCATGAGTCGCTTCTTTATAGCATTCAGTGTTTTATTCTTCGGTTAAAAAAAAAAAAATTTTTGAAGATGATATTGGTGTCTTTTTAATTAGACTGAAGGATTTATTTAGCTCTTTCTTCCTGCTAGTCACCCCTGATCCCAGCACTCAAGCTTTTTTGTTAAGAATTTGGTCTGACATCAGATTCCTGCAGATTGATCCCTGCTTCCTTTTTGTTACCTTTTAAAGACTTTTAATGACTGGCAATTAAAGTGCTAGGACAAGATAATGGACGTCTGTGGAGAAGATCCAACCTTCAGCTTGAAACTCTTTGTCATGATTTGCGCCAAGCATTAAGCCTAGAGGTTGTTATTAGGCTTATTTTGGTTAGTTGGTTGCATTCTTGTGTTGTTAGAGGGATTTGACCGACCTCCAAAGTTTGCTGTATTGTAATATATTTGCAGTGTTCCTCTTGGTTTTATGTTCAGCTAAAAAAAACTGAACTGTTAGTAAGATGTTTTAATTCAAAATGAGTCTTGTAAAGGAAGAGGATAGTGAGGATGAAGCCTGGATCTGTACTTCCATCTTGCTATGAATTCATGTTAAAAAAATGTAAGAGGCAAGTGCTTGGCATTTAACAGAGCAAGTCCATCTGGGAGAGATAGATTTGGATTGAGAAAGAGTTAGATTGGACAGAATTCGCATATAACCTTTCAGGCATTATTCTTTCCTCTGCGCTCTCGGCTTTTGGATCGAGGCAGTTTGAAATGGCTTGACCTTGATGAACAAACATATAATATATGATCCAATGTAAAAGATCTGTCACCAAATAACCACTTTTTCCTGAGCACAGAGACTACATCAATGGAAGACGGACGTCAGAACATTTTCATTTTTAAGACAGAGCGCTATAGAATCCATTTGATGGATTCCAATGATTCACGCTTAACTCATGAATGCAACGTAGCCAAGTTCTATCGCTCCCTTATCCGACGGGTTAATATCGTTAACATGGAGACATTCTTGTATGGGTGCCTACACAGGCTGAGGCCTTCAACACTGTCAAATCTTACGTCACATCAACGACTAACTTCTCAAAATTTAAGCTGGTAGTTAATTATGAATATACGTCAGATTAAGAAAATTAATATTTTTTGGTATGCTGATGTGTCAGGAAAACTCACCAACATGCCGTCCTTCTTTTTTATGCAAGTTGTTTATAAGAAAACAGAGTTCCCAGAAATGGGAAAAAAAGCCCTGATATTATCTGGCGAGTATGTGACACATAAAATAGTCTTCCCTGATTCACTCTGTCAGGATGGAAGTCTTGGTGAATTGCCAGAGACACAAATTCCTCATTTTTTTCTGATTCTTTCAAAATCGAGGCGTGTGCTTGTAGACCTGCTTCTAGCGCTGGATCTGTCTCCTGAATCAGAATTAAAGTGTGTGATACAGGCATTACTCTCTCACTCATTCTGGAGTCTCTTGCCATCTCCTCGTATGTGTGGAGACTTAGGAATCGAGTTTTTCTGCCAGTTATATAGTTTGAATTCTCTACTTTAAGAAAGCAAATATCCGTCCATCTGTCCGTCCGTCCGTCCGTCCGTCCTTCCGTCCGTCCGTCCGTCCTTCCGTCCGTCCGTCCGTCCGTCCTTCCGTCCGTCCGTCCATCCATCCATCCATCCATCCATCCATCCATCCTTCCATCCATCTTCTTTAGTGTTTATCTTACACAGGGTCTCAGTGAGCCTGGAACATATCCCAGGGGTTGATGGTGGGAGACACCTGCCAATTATGTAGTTTGACCTCTCTACTTTAAGAAAGAAAATATCCATCCATCCATCCATCCATCCATCCATCTTCTTTAGTGTTTATCTTACACAGGGTCTCAGTGAGCCTGGAACATATCCCAGGGGTTGATGGTGGGAGACACCTGCCAATTATATTGTTTGACTTCTCTACTTTAAGAAAGCAAATATCCATCCATCCGTCCTTCCATCCATCCATCCCTCCTTCCATCCTTCCTTCCTTCCTTCCATCCATCCATCAGAGCCAACAAAGAACGAGGAGAACATTCAAACTCCCAGCATACAAGATGGAGGCAGGAATCGAACCTCCAACCTCAGACTTGCGAGGCAGTTTCTGAATTTCAATGAGGAAATTCTCAGAAAGGCAGATGGTGATATATCACTGATTATTTTTGTGCCATTATCACTTGCAAATTCTAAAACTAGAATTTCCGTCCTGTCACACGGCCTGTCCACCTGCTCTCCAGCCCGACCCTGTCACAGCAATGCTTTGTTACAAATTTAGATCTACTCCAGGGGTTCTGTCTTTACCTGTTGGAGATCTCTCGCAGGGATTTCCTACAGTACACCCTAATGCCTTTCGGTATGCACATCTCACCTGACATTTTCTAGACTCTTATCTCTTCTCATTGGCTGTGCCTCCAAGTGCACATTAATGATATACTTGTCACATTTGGTGGGAAAGACGCTGAAGACAAGGATATGAAGCCCCGTGGGAGGAGACAGCTTTGGGATTAGCATTTCCCTATTTCCATGCTATCAGATGCCTGTGAATTTTGTAGTTGCGCTAGTTACTGTGTTTGTTGCTCGAGGTACCACATTTGAGGATTATAAATATAGTTCTAGGATTTTTGTTGTAAACAGATTAAAAATGTTGTTGCTGGAAAGCCAACAACAGCGAGAACTGCGTGCCATTTTCTTGGAATTAATTCTTTTTCCTGCTTTGCTAATGAGGCAGTGAGGGAGGTTTTTCTTGTTGTTGTTTGTTTTGTTTTTTTTGGGTGTTTTATTTTTGAGCCCAATTAGTCCTCTTGTTTGTTAGTCAGACGTGTTTTCTTTATTATTTCAGTCTTGTTCATTCTGTGATCCTATTTTTTTTAATAACGTGTTGAGTATCGAATTTACATTTTACTGATACAATGAACTTTCACACCAGTTTCACACCCTGGACTATGATGTAAAATTATTCACTTGTTTCCTGTTAAAGCTTGATATTTTCAGTCATTAAATATTAAAGCCATGTTCATGGCTCACTGCTCTGTTTATATGAAGATCCACGCAGCCCCATTTTACTGAAGATGAAACTTTTTCATGCTCCACAACCGCAAATATTCTTAGGTAATGGATATCTTGGCAGCACTTTGGCATGGTGTATTGGCTACGACTTTGCGATGACACATAAATGACTAAACGATGGTTAATAATGTTACAACCTAATCTGTTTGAAATTCTGTTACTGACTCAGACAATCTGATCAGCATGCTGTGCCGCTCGTCCTCCATCTGGGCTCATCATAGTACACAATTTTGATCTCTGCTGAGTATTCTTAGATTTACATCCATGCTTGTTTGAAGAACCAGTGCCAGAGGCTGTAATTTATGACTGTGTGTTTCTTCCACATGTCTTCATCAAAGGGAAGAAAGACTGAGAGACGTAAAAGACTCATAGGCAGTAGATTCTGATTGCAGCGAGAAAGCATCCCCGGGGAATAGCAGCGTGACAAGACACACTACACCTCATCTTTTTTATCTGAGAAAATGTAAAAGAGACAGAGAGAGATGGAGAGCTCCTTAAGACTGCATGTGTACCCCCTTTGCATCCATCTTTAATTAACTGAAGCCCAAAACAGAAACACTGAGAAAGGTTCCTCTGCAGAGGCTGTTTTATAGCAAGATCGGTTTGTAAAGCAAGAGCGGTTTCAATCCGTCTCTGACTGCTTCGTCTTGCTTGAAGTTTTCTGTCACTTAATATCACATGGCCTCTTTTCGCTTTCTCCGCCACGCTCTTCCATTTTCACATACACTTGCTCAAGCATTAGATATCTGATTAGGCTCCTAAGGCGTGCACAATCTTTATTCTTTTCTTATTTCACAGCGCCATTGAATTGCACAAAAAAAATAAAATAAAAAATGGCCAGAAGCTGTGAATTAATTTTCTCATGGCGGCTCTGACATTAATTCAAATCCAGCTGTAATTCAAATCACGTTTATCCGAATGCGCTCGTGCGGATGCTTCATTGGTGCTATAGTAACAGCTATTTCACAGGGCGTTATGTATATGCCATGTTTACTATTATCTAAGGCTAATAATAAACAAAAAAGGTGATATTGCAATATATAATCTTTGAAATGGTGACGTTTAATCGAAGGAGATTAAGCATTTACTTAACATTTAAAGAAGGATTCTCCATTCCCAGTCAGCACTTTGTACTGGGTTTCCACCACTGGATAGTCTTTAGGACAGAGGAGCTGCATTTTGTTCCTTTTTGTGTCATTAACTTTAAACGAGAGAATAAAGAGAAGTTGGTGCTTATAGAAGCTATAACAGTAGCAAAAACGGGAAGGTTTCGTGTTGACAAATTGTTGAGGTATATGAGGAATAAAACACTTCAGGAGCAGCTGATATTGGAAAATAATCAACTTCGCACCAGGCTGCATCACACCACCCTGCTGTTAATCATTTTCCAATAACACCATGCCCTGAAGAACTTATCTTCATCCTCATCTTTCACTGCTCCCCTTTCCATCTCTTTCTATTCCTATTCCATCAGTCACCTTTTTCTAATCCATTTCCTTTTCTCAAAGTTATTCACCTCTCTTTCTGCACCTGTGTCTTCTTTTCTTCCCCAGGCGCTGTCTGTTCTGAGATGGCTTTCCTCTTCTACTGTCTCTCACTTCTGCTGGTGGTTCTGGTCCTATTACCCGTACCCTGTGTCGGATGTCCCTCTGGCTGCCGGTGCTACAGCCTGACAGTGGAGTGTGGATCTATTGGACTCAAAGAGATACCACGAGGCATTGCTCACGGAACACAGGTCGGTGTTTGAAAACACCATTGTTTCCTGCGTAACACTATTATTTCCCATTATGTCCTGTTTAGGCTCAGAGGTACCATCAGCGACTATTAGATTTCAAGTCAAATTTATATATGAAACAACAGATGTTGATCGAACTGCAGCAATAAAAGTCAAATAAAAGTAAACTGGATTACATGCATCAAAAGCACAAGATACAATGAAACACCAGACACATAAATTGCATAGCAAAAAAATCTAATAAAAGGCAGAACAATATATGCAAGAAAAATAAAATAAAATGAAAGCACAAAGCACTAAGAAGGATTGATGGTGGTGGAAGACCAAATTAAAACGGAGTATTCCACATCCTTTAGGCAGAACAGAGGAGCCAAGTTGAAATTAAAATTAGAAATGCACAAATATTGGGTATGAGTCAGTCTAATCAATTATATTTTGTGGCATCTGGTAATCAGGCTATAATTCAGAGGCTGTGTTTCTGTGTTTTATGTTTGTTTTAAATGCTAATTAAATTACTCAGCCAAACTCATTTCATATAAAATAAAAGATAAATATCTGATCCGTGACATGGGTCCTGTACAAGGCTTCACCCAAGCACACAGATATAGTCCTCCTTCTCTAAGGTAGCGCCTGGATTCCCTGTCTCTGTACATTAACCTGTGCTGCAACCAGAATACCCCAGCAGCCTTTCCATTTTCATAAGCTTCTTCACATAGATGACGCAAATAACCTGAGGAACCTGTGCCATACAAATGAGCCGATGTTGCTCCGCCTGCATTAATCTCTGCGGAAACAATACGAGAGAGAAAGAGCGCGGGCATGAGCAATCAAGTAAAGTAATGAATTATGCAACTGATATGGTGTTGATAAATCACTAAAGACAAGACGAAAGGCCCATACAAGCTCACTACTGTTTACATAAAAAAAAACTTTCTAATGCAAATGCTGCCTCTACCAATTGAGTTGTTTGCAAATACGGGTACTGTGGAGACTCTGGGGAGAGTGTTACGGAAGAGTCGATTCAGGGCCTAAAGCTTCTCATTGATCCAGTTCTTGCTAAAAGGAAGTACCATCATGCTACCTTCTAGCAAATATTTTTTATTATGATATCGAAGTGTCACTCAATAAACAAACACTTGGAGAAAAATAAAAATGTCTTATAGGTTCTTATATGTTATACTTCTGTGGCTGCTAAGAACTAGTGAACAGATAGTTTTGTCCTAACGAGTACACTGATTTATTGTCCTCCAGAATTATTGGCAACCTTGGCAAAAATATGCATTCATTCTTTAGTCATCAGTAAGCATTTTATCCTGGCCAGGGTCAAGGCAGTAGTCTGGAGTCTGTCCCAGGAAACCTATGGGATGCAAAGCAGGAATACATCCTGCATAAGAGGCCAATCCATTGCATGGCACCACCCACATTCACACAGCTATTAACACCTCAGGAAATATTGGAGTAACAAATTCACCTACTGGCCTGTGTAGGTGGTGAGAGAAAGCCAGGTATCCTGCAAGGTACCTACACGGACATGGGGAGAACAGGCAAAACACCACAAAGGGAGTATTGTTAAAACCCCGGAGTTGTGAAGCAGATAACCTTTTAAAAATTTGATTTCTCTGGTATTCTGAGTACAATTAACACAGGAACTCTTCGGTAACAGTAACCATTCCAATTTTTCATTAAAGGTGCCGATAATTCTAGAGATCAATGTTTAGATCCCATAGAACCAAAAAGTTGTTAAGATTTCATTTTGAACTCTTTTACAGACTATCTTCCTGCAGGATAATGCCATTGGTCAGATCCGGGCAGAGGACTTGTCTGGCTTGGGTCACCTGCACTATCTATACTTGCAGAATAACAGCATCTCAGTTCTGGAGGCCAGTGCCTTCGTGAGTCTGGGCCAACTGCTAGAGCTTGCACTCAATGGCAACCGCCTCCATCTGATCTCTGCAGATGCCTTTCGTGGTCTTGAGCACCTGCGCATCCTCTACCTGGCAAAGAACCACATCAACCGACTGGAGGATTACACTTTCCGTGGACTGCAGGTGTGTGTGGTTTCTATTCCTGCACATCCAGATTTGGATTATATAGACTGTGCAAAATAATTTCCCTGTCAACTGGAGTGTCGTAAATGTGACAGTGTAAATATGCAGATGGCTGTTCACACTGCAGTTAATTGAACCGGAAAAGAATGGAAGCAGGAACTGTGAACACCACAGATTTTAATGATAGTGGTAGTTATGATGATGACAGTGATAAACATGATGATGTCTAAGGTAACACGAATAATCACACTGAAAACTATACATAGGATAATGAGATCTCTTTTCTCCCCTCCCAGCGTTTGCAAGAGCTGCACCTGCAGGAGAACTCGATGGAGGTGTTAGATGAGCAGGCTCTTATGGGCCTGTCTTCTTTGGCTCTGCTGGACCTCAGCAAGAATAACCTGCGCACCTTAAGTGCTGTCACTCTCAGACCTCTCATCAGCTTGCAGGTGCTGCGCATCACAGGTATCTTCACAGACATATGCACAGACTTGCGCAAAAAAAAGGAAAAGATTCAAGGTGATGAAACTGGAATTAAATATGTTTTATCCAGGTTACAAACAGAAGCAATATTAAATGTAAGGAAAGAGGGACAACACCAAGAAAGAAGAGGTATTGACTACATCAAGTTGGGAGGGAAATCTTTATTTTGGAGTAGAAGGACATTTTAAGGAAAGAGGGATTAACAGCGTATCAAACAAGGGCTAAATCTAAAGCCAGAAATCACGCACAAGGTTTGAAATTAAGCTATGTAGGATTTAGAGGCATAAGAATCCTTTTTAGGCTTTCTTTCCCTCTTGTTCACCTTTTCTTCTGCTGAAGCTTTCCTAATCACTCTGCATGTGACCTTTTAAAGTCAGGGCTTTTTCATATCTTAGTTAAATCTTGAAAATTCTCCTCTCCTTCTGCGATATTTTTCCTCTGTTAAACAATCTTGATCTGTGTAACTATACCATTTTCTCTTTCCCTCTCCATCCCTCTATTCACTCTATATTTTGGTTAGATAATCCATGGCGTTGCGATTGTGCTCTTCACTGGCTCCGCGGCTGGATAAACACTGAGGGTCAGCGGTTGCTGAGCTCAGCTGAGCGGAGGCTGCTGTGCTCTGAACCACCACGTCTGTCACACCTGAGCCTGGTAGAGGTCCCAGCTAATAGCCTGGTGTGCATCCCACCTGCTGTACAACTTGAACCGAGGGAACTAAGTGTACGTTTGGGTGAGAGCATCCGTGTGTCTTGTCAGGCCTCAGGTTACCCGCAGCCTCAGGTCACCTGGAGGAAGGTGTCCTATGGTAGGGCTCAGCTATCACCACGAGGTCTGGTGCAAGAGGAAGGGATAGACGGGGACAGCAGGAAGCCAGTGACAGCCAAGCCTGGGGCTAATGGAGTCAATGTAGGAAACCATGGACCAACAGATGATGGTGGGGACAGGGAGAGCTTTGATCAAGACATGGGCAGTGGTATGCTGTTTCTGAGTAATGTTACAGTGGCACACGCAGGACGCTATGAATGTGAGGCCTGGAATCCTGGAGGAGTGGCACGTGTGACCTTCCACCTTGCTGTCAATGTTTCATCTTCATCTTTATCCTCATCCTGGCCTCGTCTGCACCCTTCGTCATCCTCCTCATCCTCTTCGCACCACCGGCCATCCTTGGGTGATGTCAGCCAGGAGCCACTGTATGAGCTTGAGAGCATGGACTTCAGTGCCCTGGGCACAGCCACCCAAACAGCCATTGCTGTGGGTATCTCACTCCTGGCACTGACTGCCCTACTATTGCTGTGCATGATCTACAGCCGCCATAGGCAACGGCAGAAAGAGGATGGTGCCTATGGCAAGGAGGAGAGCATCCTCTATGTCAACGACTACTCTGACGGACCGACTACATTTGCACAGCTTGAGGAGTACCGGGATGAGCGTGGCCATGAAATGTATGTGTTAAATCGGGCCAAGCCTGTGCTGCCTCCACCACCTACTTCTGGCCAGCATGGGGTACTACAGCCTAGAGAAGTGCTCCAGGGCCAAAGCACTCTGACATCTACCATTGGACCACGCAGAGCCCCAGCAGAGGGAATAGAAGGTTCACCACCAGACCCTGAGGGACTATTTATAAACCAGAGTCTGCTTTTTGACACACAGATTGCGTATGAGATCCACTGCTGAAGAAGACTAAAAGCAGATCGATCAGAGAAGGCACTCCATAAGGCCAGTTAGAAAAATGCTCTTTGTGGCTCGACGTCAGCCCGATGGGATCTCTGATTAGTTTGCCTATTTCTATTCTATCTTTTGATTAATGTTAAATGAAAGGGAGAAGCTGAAGGTTGCATCAAAAGGATAACATCCCAGGCATACCTTGCACAGGACAAGTAGGATACAGAAATTTCTGTCACCTGACATAATGCTTTAGAATTCAAACTCCCAACAAATGCCTAGGGAGACATGGTAGTACTGCTGCCTCCCAGCTCAAGGGTCCCTGGTTCAATCCTGAGCATGGGTTACTATCTGCGTGGAGTCAATGTGCATGGCCTTCGCCTGTCCATGCGGGATTCCTCTGGGTTTTACAGTTTCCTAGCACCTTCCTAAAAGCAACCTGCCTCCTAGATGGATTGGCTGCACTAAATTGCCCCTAGGTATGAATGAGTGTGTGGGCATGGTGCTCTATGATGGACTGGTTGTGTATTCTTCCCTCAAACCCAGTGTTTCTGGGATAGTCTCCGGATCCACTGCAGTCATGAGCAGGAGAAAGCGCTTGCTAAAGATGAATGATTCAATTAAAAAAAAAAAAAAAAAGCCACATAAATACCTTCAATGGTTAGATGAACCTACTGAGGAGAAAACCAGCATATTGGACATTTCATTTATTTTTCACCAAGTTGAAAAATAGGAAAGATGCTTGAGCAAGCTGCTATATTCTGACAGACACTCATCTGTTTTTTTTATTGTTTTTCTTTTGCATAGTGAGTAAAAAAAGAAGCCATTTTTTTCTATATATTTTTCTTCTGTTTCATCCAGACAGCATGGATAGTTTTATCATCTATTCTAACTGCCTATTCACTGTCTTTATATTTTGAGAGCCTTTTATTTGTACCTACAAATGATTTTGATGCACATTTAGTGGTGCATAAGAAGACCAGTGAGTCACCTAGACTGAGACAGAGTGAAGTTATGTCTGTATTTGTGATAGCCAACAATCTAATAAATTTATTGTCTTTAATTAGGTTGCTCTCTCTCTCTCTCTCTCTCTCTCTCTCATGCTTTTGACCTCTGTTTAAATAACACTGTGAAAAGAAAAGTTCTAGTCACTAGATTTCCTGATCAATTACCAACATCTCTATAATTGCATTGTGCTCTGTTTGTCTCCAGACAGCATTTTGTATGACATTATAATATTGTTCTCTGGAGTGTAGGGTATTTTTTTTTGTTCTTAAATCTTGCCAGGTTTGTACAGAAACAGCCTAGTAATTACTTCAGGGTAAAAAAAAAAAAAACACTCATCACAGCTGGTCACAGCATCTGAAGGTGTTCAACTTAAGCTCAATAAAATAATTTGGAACAGTATGTATTTTTTTGTTTGTCAAATGTCCAATAAATGTGACGTTATGTTTATCTAAATAAATAAAATCTGTTTTTTGGTCCAACTTTGGATCTGCCTTTCTTTCAAGACGAAACCAAATGCTTTTAAACTTACATTATATATGTGTTTTTTTCCATTAATGCTATGATGGAATTGAAAATTTGTACCAATGTCAAATTTGACCCTAATCAATATGTATCTTCTGGGCAGATGTAAAGAAATAAAGTACCGGGGGCTGTGCATTTATTGGAAAATAATCAACGATGAAGTAATGATGCATAACAGAGTTACTGCTATCCCTGCAAAGTTAACTATTTTATTAACACACCCTGACGATTTATTGATCAAAGAACAACAAATCGAAGTTTTTATTGTTTTTAGTGTAAACAAATTGTACATTTTTAATATGGAGGAAGTTGTGTTTTAGCAGCTACACACTGTAAACAAGAAAGGGAACCTGTGAAGTGCCATATTTTTTGCACTGACACTGGACACTCCTTCTGTAATATCTTAATGAATTAACATGTCCTTACAGACATTATTATTTATTATCGGGGCAGCACGGTGGCTTAGTGGTTAGCACTGTTGCCTCACAGCAAGAAGGTCCTGGGTCCGAATTCCGGGTTCGAACAGGCAGGGGCCTTTCTGTGTGGAGTGTGCATGTTCTCCCCATTCCTGTGTGGGTTTGCTCTGGGTACTCCGGTTTCCTCCCACAGTCCAAAAACATGTACATTAGGTTGATTGGTAATTCTAAATTGCCCATAGGAATGAGTGTGTGTGTGTCTGTCTATATGTGGCCCTGTGATGGACTGGTGACCTGCCCAGGGTGTACCCCTGCCTTTCACCCTATGTGCGCTGGGATAGGCTCCAGCAGGCCCCCGTGACCCTAATTAGGAATAAAGTGGGTATAGACAATGGATGGATGATTTATTATCAATATCAGGTTGATATAAACTGACAATTCTGGATATAGGAGGAAACAAAAGATCTGATTCTGCAACAAATCTGAGCTGAAATATCAGAAGATTGCTCGTCATGTACCAATACCAGGGTCAGATTAGTTTGAAATCTTTTATTTTAAATTGTTCACTTTTGCATTTGCACTGATTTTTTGTTTAAGCTTTTTATAAGTGGGCAATACTTAAGCTTTCAGGGATCGGTATACATATCAGAAAGGATGTCACATCTATACATACTGAACACTACAGGAACAACTCAAATCCAGCGGCTGTTCAGTTATGGTTACATCCCCAGCACTATTCCAAGCAAATGAGAATTGAAACGTGTTGTGTTATGGAGCTCAGGATCTCCCTAAGGCCATGCTGCAACCTCTTTTTAATAGGTGCAAAACTCAACAGCACAGCAGAACGATGCTAACTCCAGGTTCTACAGGGTATCTGGCCCATGGGGCATGGCAGTACATGCAGTACTGTTGTATAACCTGATGGAAACGGCTAGTGATAAACATAATCCTGTTTCTTTACATGATGCTGGATTTATTCTCAATTCTTTTAAATCTATTTGAAATGATTGACTGAAGCTTTATAGCCTCAAGGGAGATTCAGAGGAAACCTTAAAGATATATTATTGATGCATATAAAGCTGAAAGAACTTGGCATTTAGCTGTTTAGCATTCTGATCCTGTTGGAGATAAAAGATTGTTGTTTGCAATATGTGTCATTCTGTATTTTTCTTTTCCATTAAGAGGGAGAAATAAGGATGGGAGGGGTGGTGAAAAATCTTTTTTTGCCCTGCCAAGTGCGCATTAGTCTGTGAGCACAGATATGGAGCCTCAATCCACATTGATAATCTTGCTTCCAGTGTGTTTGGCCTTGTTGATAATGTTCAAAATGTTCCTGTTTAGAGATGCTTTCAGCACAGGGGTAAATATATTCAGGGAATGTTGATAAGAAATATTATAAGGAAGTCAGTCGAATCAAATCTGTTGTAACGTAGAAAAGGAAACATGGCTGCCAGTAATTAGTTTCGCCATAGCATTTTACTGCATTAATACTGAAAAACAAAACTGCACTTCTGCTTTTTTTTTTTTTTTTTCAGCTGAAAACTGCAGTTAACCTTTACAAAAACTGCACACTATTCCATTTATCACACGTTCAGTGTTGCAAACTGTCTGCAGCTCATGTGAAGAAAGTGAAAACGTCTTATTACTTAAAGTGAAAATGTGTTAGAATTACGTTGTCTTTTCTTTTATAATAATTTCTAACCATATTATCAGTGATATTGACGGATGAGGTTACTCTGAAAGTCTAGCACTGTCACCAAAATGATCGTTTTTATTGTTTTTATTGTTGTATTGTTTTTATTTTATTTTTTAGTAATCATTTTTAATTCTTGACCTCCTCGTGCGTGGATGTTAGTTGGGAATGTTTTATGTGATTGCTATTGCCATATGATTCTATGCTTAAAAACCAACCCTGTTACTAATTTAAGAAATATGAAAAAAGGAAAAGAAAAATAAAGAATTAAGAATTAAAAGTAAGGTTGAAAAATTAAGTGATATTTTAAGGGCTAAATTGTACCAAATACCACATTTTCTTTTCTCTCCTTTTTTTGCCCCAATTTTTCCCCTTTAATTTATTTATTTATTTATTTATTTATTTATTTATTTATTTATTTATTTTTAAATACATATATATTTTTTAGTAAAAGGTACAAACACTAGGGGATTTCTGCCTGTCTGCACACAGAGATTTCTTTCTTGGTCATATTAGCAGCTCTGGAAACCAAATCATTCATTGTTCTTTTCTTTCTCATGTGCTGCAGCATTTCTGGAATGTTCAGCGGTGCTTAAAAAGCACTAATCAAGAACGATAATGCATAATGCTCATCAGGCTCCGCTGTTTATTTGTATGCATGCTCCAGTCCTTTTTTTTTTTGTCCCCGTTCCAGGTACGCAGTTCAAGACATTAATTAAAATCCCAGGTTAATATGACTGCGCTCCTTCTAATACATTACGTTGCTATAGCAACAGCTAATAGGCATGGATTTGGATGCTGCACATGAATTTAAACTGTAGTCACTGATATGGAGAGGGTATCTGTGCGGAGAGGTTTAGTTGGTATTTTTTGGAAGGAGTCTCCAGTGTCAGCCCTGTGTAACAGATAGAGATACTGCTGTAACTTTGAGTGATGATGTGAGGATGCTGTGATGCAGTGAATCCTGCTTGCATGGGCTGAAAAACTGCAACAGAGAAGGATGGGCTTAGTGAAGCAGCACCACTTGGTGGCACTAGAAGTCAGTGTATACGAAGGTCTTACAAAATTAAAGCAGACAAACAAACAAACACGGGTATATATATATATATCAGACTGCCTGAATTCACCTCAAAATTATTTCACTTCTGTACAGTTTATATGTATTTAATCATAATATGAGATTCATGACAATCAGCCGAATTATGAAGATAATCCTTAAAACAAAAATACACACTTTTCTCCATATCCCATATTTTTTTAATTAGCTAAGACGTGTTTGGTGTAATTTTATTTGATGTGTTTTTTGTAATTTTTTGTTTTGTCTTATGTTAGCAACAAGTCTAGATCGATTGATATATTTTTACCTCCTTGAGACAGCAAACTGATTAATCAAGATTATAGATTTAAC